>NW_013527026.1:72418-114093 GCF_000836215.1 Papilio polytes | reverse complement strand
GCGTGATCCTACTTTCATTAATCAGGCTTTACGTAATCCAGTGTGAGGCAAACTCGACTTAGGATTATTAAGGGCTTGAACTTGTAATTAAAGATGAATTAGGAACAACGAATAAATTAGTTTTCGTATTGTATAAAAAGCTATGAGTTAGTTGAGCAGATGTCACCATACACGAAATTTGTAATGAATTATGATATACCAAACAATTCTTGTACTAGATATGCAATCTAAAATTACTTTGTTAGTTCTACATATCTTCATTGTTTACATATAAAATGAAATCGAAGAATCAAACAGATTCCCACAAACTGCGGTCGATAGCAAATGATTCAAAAACAATTTCGCGGTATTCTCTCAAATTAATTAACTCATATTACGTTAAATACTCATTAATGATTGTTTAAATACAAATTAAATTAACTTTGAATGTTATTGTCGGACAATAAGTTTGTAAATACTTTAAATTTTGTAGATAACCGCGGGTTGTAATTGTTTTTAATAGCATATGCTGTATTTCATTTGATATTGTTTCTGTTGTCAATTGTCCAGTTCAAATAAATTGTTACAATTAATTTGTGTTTCTTGTGTTGCATGTTTTGTTTTAAAAAATCACATTAACACGCTCACTGCGTAACAGGCCGATATCTGCCTAACGCGGTACTTAAGCTGGTACGGACGAAAAAACTATGTCTCTCTCGCTAGTGTGAAACGATTATCTCAGGTGTATACATTACATTACATAAAATGTATACGTTATGTTTCCACAAAGTTATATCAAGTTAATCTATCCTAGTTGTGGTGGGTCTAGAAATACCTGCCATGACCTGGCGGAAATATCTTTGGGGACGCATTTTCGACCACCATCGCACCAGATGAAGAATTATGATTTTACTTATCGCAGTAAACGGGTTAAACTAAGGAAGTTCGCTACAGGCGCTTTAATGACTGGTTCGTTATCTAAGTGTTGTTGTAAAAATCAGTGAAAGTAGCGGACTTTATATGTTGTAAATTGTTAACTCTAAAATCAAATTTTTAAATAATCAGTAAAAAATGTTATTTTTGTTTAAATAAATTATTAAATAATCTTTTAAATACATTTTTCTCTGTTTCGAAATGCTTAAGTATTGTAACGTTACAATAAAAACCAACTTATTATCATCATGTGCTATTACTTGGTGTCATAAAGTGAAGTTAATGTGTCGCGCGGTGACCGCAGATTCAGCAAATTTAAATTTACGCGTATTTTTATCGTTTTATTAAAAACCGATACTGCCTGTAAAGGCCATATTTATGGTAATATTAATAAGCATTTTTGTACAACAGCTTCATGTGATAAATTATTTATACTTTAAAAAAAATTCTCCGCCTTTAAAGAAAAGAAACATAAAAAAGTCCTAACCGACTAATTCGTATCGTTTTTAAAGCATAACAAAATTAAATAAAAACCCTCAGAATCTTAAACAGAATAAAACTAAAACTTAAAGAAGACTGAATAAGAAAAATAAAGATAATTACACAATGTTCAACAGAAAGTGCAGTAAAATATTTAGAAAACTTAAATAAAAGTCAGTCCCCTCCGCAGAGCTTTGGTCATTACTAAAGTCGGGGTCGCTTTGCTGCCTCCACACGGGGACAGGGGGGACATTTTTTTATTTTTTAAGTTTAATTTATTTATAAATATTATTCTTAATCTATTGCTTTTTTTCATTATGAAAAATCAAAAAATGTCTGCAAAAAATGTTTGGCAAATATCTCAAAAATATCGCCTTGTAATTGGAAGTAGGTCTAATTTTAGTTTCGAATGACTAATTACAGATCTAAATATTTTGTGTTTATTTTACAAATTGAACAGAACTTCAATAGAAAACAAAACAAAACGTTCGTCATTATCTAGGTCGAATTAATGATTAACAAAACACTCGCTATCTGTGTCGGTCTGTTTGTCCAGCCTAATAGAGTTGTCTGTTTGTTTAATAGTTTATTGACAATGACGATGTTTGAATAATTTACTAATCCTGACACAACTGAACACGCTGTTGTTATGCGCCTGGGTACTGAGTGGGATTTTTTACCTACTAACGCTGATCTCATAAATATAGTAAACTTTTAGATATAATAAGTATATTTAACACTTTTTAAATTCAAAGCGTTACATCTTCGACTATACTATCGCACAACTGTTTAGTCGCACTTTGATTGCTATGAGCTAATATGGAGGTGAGCACACTACTCGAATTTTAGTTGTGCAACTAAACAGTTAAATTGGCTGAGAAACAATCGACAATCGCACAACCGAGCGATTGTTAAATCAAAAGTGTGCGCCCGCTCTTCTTGTGTTTTTATAATGAAAGTATTAGTAGTCAAATGAGTATTAACACAACTTGTCTAGCATTAACTGGCTATTTTTTTAAACGTTGGATTTTTTATGCCTTTGTTCTCGTAATCGATGAGGGTCGATGGTAGGTTGTCGGGTGTGTGAGAGTGCAGCGATCCCTAAAAGCTTTCACATAATTTGAGGTCGAACACATCGCACGAGCTTTTAGATAATGGAACAATTCGACTGAGATAAATGTTGCTTCAAATTTCATACCACCTCTAATTTTACAATAGAAGCTTCAAATACTTTGATAAGAAAATGTTTCATTTAAAACACAACAAACTACCAATAAACAATAACATTTTTTATAAGAAATATTATAAAAACACACAACTGTTTAGCCGCACTTTGATTCTTATTAACTTACGTGCGCTCACTACTCGATTTTTAGTTGTGTAACTAAACAGTTAAATTAGCTGCTAAACAGATAGTTTAGAAAGTTGTGCGCCCGCTCTAAACATCTAATATTACGTATTTCCCGATGATTTTTAATTGTTTACAAACTTGCTTGGAGAACTAGTTGATGTAATTTTTTCTATGGGAATATTTCTATTTTTTCCTCATCTGCGGCCGTTTACATGACTCCGCGTTTCATGTTATCAGCTATTATTTTGTCCTCTGTTGATGTAATCGTTTCCCTTGTTTTTTTCTTTACTATTCATGCTTCTAATTTTTGTAATACTTACGTGAACATTTTGTGTATGAGTATTATTTATATTTAGTTATTATTTATTGCTTTAACCTTATTTATAATTGTGTCTAAAAGTTTGATATGCTACATGCATTTCTAAAATGGCAACACGAACTATATTGAACACCGGAAATAACGAAATGCATCAAAATCGTAGCCGGATTGTACCGAATCCGTTATAATACGTGAGCTCGCGTGTATCGCTTCTCTTACAATTCACGGATCAATTTCATTCCAGTTTTAGCCAGTGTAGTCTAAATATAGTCTCTACTTTGGTCCGCAATAAATGACAGTATGACGCCCGATTCCTTATAGAGCAATCTTTGCATATAAATCTCGATTCTTCTATTTAGATAAGCTATGATCTACCAACAATATTGATATAGTTGTAATTTTTAAGTAGTTTCTGACAAGGGATTTTATGTATCCTTTCTAAAAGTCTCATAAAAGATGATGTCTGAGTGAGTTTTATAATCTGGTTTTTATTTTTTTTAAACACTTGCCTCATGTGAACACACTGCACGGGTTTTATTTTTCACAGTGAATGTAACCGTAGCTTTTAAGGGAATTACTTTGCGAATGTAATTCACGTGGATTGCGTAGAAATATTTATTGTGGGCGGCCGCTAGATGTGTTCGTTATTTAGATCTCTGTTTTACGTTGCGTTGTTTAAATTTCGTTTCGTTTACGCGACTAACAAACCGGTGAGCGATTTGTTTTAGAATAACAAGATCTGTATTACGTTTTCATTTTATTTTTGTAATCCCACATTTTGGTAGATCTTTTGTGAGTTTATTTATACACTAGCTTTCGCCCCCGACTCCGTTTACGTGGAATTAAAAAAAAACAATAAATGAGTAGTCTATGTGTTCTTCCAGACTATCCTCTACATCTATACCAAATGTCATCGAAATCCATTCAACCATTTAGGCTACAAACTCTAACAAACATCCATCCATCCATCTAAACCTTCGCATTTATAATATTTTTATACGTGTAACAATTTCATACTTTAAACATATTAAATTTGATGTCAAATGGATGCCAAAAATGCACTAAAGTTAGAACAGCGTTAAAATGTCTACAATACATTTAACGTTCTTCTAAAAAATACGTCTTACTAATGAGCGTGCACAAAATGGATTTTCCCAATTATAAAATGAATCTCAGAATCATTAACCTTAATCTTGACAAACTATAAATCTGTCTGGAATTTCCAGTAACATTAGCTACAGTGCACTTTAAAATTCGAATAACCGCAATTGAATCATCAGAAATGATTATTCATCCAAAAGTCAGTATTTCTAGTACGAATTAAAACTGCCTATTTACACGTTGACGGTGACATTGGCCATGAGACATGTTAGCTCGTGTTTCCGCAATAACTGTAGTTACCTAATCGCTGGACCACGCCATCGCATCTACTATCAGATAATTGTGTCAATCTCCGCGGATGAAGTGACTGGCATTAGTGGACGTTGTGGGAGGCGCACGTCATTTGTCATCCTTAAACGCCCCGACTCCTGTCTTACGGATCAATTCATTAACAATATCATATGACGCATAAATAACATCTTTGTACAATTATCGGAAAAAATATGTCAGTATTGTAGTCATTTTTAACGTCTTTAAATGCTTTTTTTATTAAAAATAAATAAGTGTAAGATAGGTAACCAACTTAAAGGTATTTAAAAAAAAAAAACTAACAATAAATATTACCCAGCCACAAATCCGTATCTATAGTACAAGCCTCGTGGACTCCAGGGAAATAAACCGATGACGCCATTACCACAAATTTTAAATGGAATTTATTTATAAAATGTGAATTACCTCGGCGTAAAATTCAGTGAAAAGAATAATTGATATAATTTCAAAGGCATGACCTATAAAACCACTGATTGGCTACCCGTAAGATTTGCAAAAAAGATAATTCATTGCATATTTATTTTATGTTGCAACACTGAATCGTTTCACTTGAAAGTTGACACGTCACAGACCACGCTGATAATTTGTGGGGAATACCAATTCCACCAAAAATACCGATTTGTAATGCGAATATTTTTAATTTGCTTCAGCAGCTGCGATGTGCAAAGTTTACTTTCCGACTTCTCCTCGTTCAGTTTATTTCAATAAACAATCAGTACACCTAAAACTCATACATACAAGCACGGTTTATATTATATGAAACTCACGTAAAGTTAATTCCTGCTTACAAAGAACGCAATAAACCTTTCTAAAAAAGAAAAAGCGATGTAAAAAAGAATTCCTTAGTCATGATAAAGGAATAAAATATAGAGCAGCTCAGTGCTTAAGAAAATCGACGTTTTATTGCAAACACTTAGCTTTTATTTTTACACCATTCTCTTCGCCTGTTTTTCTCATTATTTCCTACGAAACTTGCTGCTGTAGGACTGAAAGCATTAAACCTTTTCTAATTTAAACACTGTTTCCAGTATACTAACCAGCGGTGTTAGGGTAGGGCGCGGTTGACGACCGCCCAGGGCGCTGGGCCAAAAGATACTACAGAACTTCGAATTAGAGTCTCTCATAACCATGTTTATTCCCCACCAAAACGGCTAAAAAGGGGGCGTCATAAAAATATCGCCCAAGACGCTCGTAGCACTAAAACCCTTGCTGCCTCTTTCATATAAAAACACAGACATGTTGAGGAAATACGAATAGTAAATTGTAAACAAGCAATAATTCAAACTCATACATTTAAGCAATTTGCATTTTCGCTAATAAGTTAATAGAAATGCAAATTAACTCAGCGCTTGCTACATATTTCGGTGCATGTTTTGTATATTAATGTGAATTTTTATTTTTGTCGCAGCAATTTATCAGGAACAGGAGAGTCGCAAAACATAATTGCCGAAGCTGCAATATCCACGAAACTAATTGACAGCGGCCAGCAATTTGTTAACAAGGCTTTTTATAACGCCCGTCGACAGACGCACACTAACAGCACCCGCCGGCTTAGTGACGTATACACAGTTCCTACACGTCCTAAATATAGATAGATATATTTAATAATATAGATAGTATGTCTTTGTAGGTTAAAATCGCTAAACAACGTCTAAATCTGAACCATTTACATTAACCCAAACTATAAACTATGTGAAAGAAAAGAACGTCTATTAATTTCTTTAATAGGGGCTTCTTTGTGTAGATTTAATTAAAAAGGGGAGATATGCCTTGAATGTAGTGTAGCTTAATATAATAGAGAAGAGCGCATAAGCCTATCTTCTGTCTAATTTTAACATAACTTTTGTTCAATGTAGTGTTGCTTAGTACGTGTTGCTATAAAACAACTTAAAAGCAAGTATTTCGTGAGTGTGTAAACTTAAACATCCCAAGCGGAAGTGTTTTGATCTCATTAAGTGATAGCTCATCGATTAACTTGAGTCAACTTGCAATTAGTGCTCAGTGCGGAGTGGCGCCGGCCATTTTACTGTTTGCACGGACCACGCGCTGCAACTACAAACTTAAAATCACACCTATAGCAATTACGTTAAATTAGCTCGAATAACAAAAATAAGAAGAGATATAACAATAAAACAAGTTTTGTGATACTTTATAACACTTTATTACCACATAGTTTTTACTTTTAACAATTTCAACTTGTTTGCAAACTACATTTCAAAGGGTGGTTCGTTTTTGGCAGTTCGTTTAGTTACGAGCGTCTCTCATATCGTGTCGTTCTGCGGCTTCTGTGAAGGACGGATCAAATATTGGATGCTCCTATACTTCGTTGAGACTGGAGTTACGATGTGTCCCGCTGCGCCTGCTACTTTGTACAACGTTGACGTCAATTAACTGGTGGAAAATAAGTAAAATCCTAATTTAAAATGTATATTACAAATACCAAACGTTTTAATACATGGAAATAGACTCGTGTGAATCATGCTTTATTATTGTTTGTACATTTTAAGGACATTTAACGGTCAATAAAATTTTAATAAACAAGTACCTACCAATACCAATGTTATGATGGTCGAGAATAACTACCTAAGTAGTTAATGTTAATGTTAAGAAGAAAATCAGTACTGCGATGGAGGATTGGCGAAACACTAGATAATAGGCAATATGCATATGACGCCAAATTGGACCAAACTTTTTCTATGCATTCTTTGCTACTATAAAAACATACCTGTAAAGATTTTTTTAATGTAATGTGATTTAGTAGCGAAACTTAATCATTAAACAGTGTTTCTTTTTTAAATTCTCTAGTTTAGTTCTAAAACGCGACGCTATTGGTCGAAAGAAGTGGCTTATCTAATATGGCATCGCTGTGTTGTCAAAACACAGTTCATTTACGTTAATTTATATAGAAATTCACTGTAGACACTATATCAAAACTAACTTTAAAGAAAAAACAAATGAAAAGAACTATTAACTACCACTTATTTGTACCAGGAATAATAAAAATCGATTATTGACTTTTTGACCTTGAGAAGCAATGATATACTTTGTTGTTTTTTACACCGAAGTGACATCTGAGCTTATGTTATGTATGGGATATGACGATTGACGTCAGTTGTCTCATGCCAACTCCGGTGGCTTTTTAGTCGCACGAAAATAATCGTAATTTTATTTTATGATTTTGAACTCAATGGTTGAATTTTTCGAGTCATTACTTTTTTCTGGTTATCTTATAACAAGTAGAATCGTTTACAAAAAGAAAAAAACACATGCATATTCCCTATTGCCATTTGTTCCGTCTATCTGACATCTGTAAATGTAAACGTATTTGAATAGCGCGCCATTCTGGTGGGTCTGAGTGTTGAAGTTAATTTCGCTGTTACAATTATGTCAATGTCTAAAAGTAAATACGTTGCAGCACTTCGTAATGGGTGTTCCAATACATACGCACACAGTCAATATGTATTTATAGACAAATTGACAGCACAGGGAACAGGATTACTGGATCGTTAATCCAGCTGGCAGCTCACGACACGCAGTTTTCGAGAGCGGCCCTTGTGGCTCAGCGGTGCGTGCGGTATTGTGCGCGATGCACCGGGTTCAACAACCTACTGAGCATATTCCTGTTAAACTCAGAGTAGGTACACAAGTTTTGAATTTACCTTTACTTATTAACCTTTAGTATATCTATACTATTATAATAAAGCGTAAAGACACATTTCAGAGTTAATTTGACAAATGTAAACAAATAAAATAAAAATGTTCATAGTTTTATGCGGATGAAGTCGCACGGGAACAACTAGTTTCTAATAATTCTTACATATTTCGAAGTACCCTTAAAACCCTCTACAATCAACACATAAAACAAAGTGTTTAATATTGTTATAATAGACAAAATAACGAATATGTTAAAACCTTGTTGAATTTGAACATGGGACAACATCTTTTAACACGAGTTAAATAAAATTATCGTATATAAATGTATTTGTATCTTGTATACTAAATAATTGTTTAGATTAAACCGTTACGTAGATATTAACTATATCAGAGTTATCTCGTATAACTAATATGTCAGACGGGAACGTTGCCCGAGGGAGCGCGGAGTAAACAAGGCACAAGTTAGTGAGGGGCGGAGTCCTGGCGGCCCGCCGCACAGCCCCGGGCGCCGCGCAACTTGCACTCCGCTAATACTCATCATACACTTGTGATTTCAAATTTAAACTTCTACAGACATGTACAGGACTGTTTATTAGTCCAGTTATTATTCTGTACTGAATAATAAATAATTGCGCTAGTATCTATTTTATTGTTTTTATTAATCTCTTTGTTTTAAATGCTGCTTGAATTCTACTTAATTAAGTTTTATTTAAAAGCTTCCAACAATACAAAGACCTTGACTATTTAACTATTCAAATTGTCCATCAATTAAAAAGCTTTTTCCGTTCTAAATTTCTGTGCGAACATAAAACGACTGCAATGTTTTTTATTTCGCTAAAACTTTACAAATGAACTTCCTTTCAGAAGCTACGAGACGAATAATCTTAGCTAGGACAAAAGTAGCGAAATGAGACTCGCGGCGAGTGTTACGGCTGCGCCGGGGAGTGCGGAGGGCGCGGAGGGCCTCGTGCGAGAGGGACAGCAGAGGTAATTATGTCCGGGCTTCAGGTCTCGCCGACGCCTGAAAAGGGTCCCAGGTTGACAAATCGTCCGAGCGTTTTGTTTCACGTGATCCGTCACGAAAAATTTATGAAGCGGACTCCGAAAAAAGGACGGCCATTTTTAGACAAGTCGAATTCTTAGTTACGCTGCTATTTTGAAGAGGGTTTAGTGAGTTTCTCGTTAGTCCGTCGGCCCCGCACATACTGGCCGAGCAATGTCGTATAAGTGACTTTTCATAAACTTATGGTAGAGAATATTTAATAAGTCCTTTTAGTTAAATACGTACATAACCTTGCCATTGACGAACTTTCTGTACTAGTAATAAGTATATTTATTCCTGTCTTTTTATAGAGTTTCTTAATTTATCAATACTAGGTTGTTAAAAAAGATAACTCACTTTAGTAAATGAGATGTCTTATTCAATAGTGTAGACTTTTAACAGTCGCTTTGACATCAATAACAAAACATAACTTGTCGGTTTTCCTTTTCAGTGGGGGATTTTCCTCTGCAGAATAAATCCATTACGTTAGGTATGAAATGTGGCAAAGGACACGTCGCACCTTTATGAGGCTTGAGGTCAGGAAATAATCGCTAAAATATACCAGCCGACCCATTTACTTGAGCTCGGCCGTAGTTTCTTATAATACTCTTATGAGATTTAACCTGTATGCTCTCAGCGATTGACCTACAATAGGCACTTTCTTAACAACACCTTTTTCGATAATTTGTCTTCTGTTTAAATGCCTTAATAAACATTAATAGCATTCTTCTTACAAATGTTCCTTTTTTATTCAGGCTCGCCAAAATTATAAAACGTTAACAGCTATTGTTTAACTTATTTAACAATAAACTATTTAACTACGTCGTAGTCTTTAACTGCAAAAATCAAACAAAAAATGAGACCCACCTGCAAGCATTACCTTTCGGATAAAAAAGGAATTATCAAAATCAGTCCACTAGCGGCGGAGTTATGCCGTAACACACATAAAAAAACATACAGACGAATTGAGTGCCTCCTTCTTTTGAGAATTCGGTCAAAAAATAACTGTAATTGCTTTGACCTTACGTCGATTTCATATTTAAAATATATCGTAACTAAAATAAACGTTTGTTTTTGTTAATTATTTATAAAATATTGTATAGAAATAGCAAATATTAAATACTTATGTCAGGTCTAACCTTTAACTAAGCTTGTTATCCTTGTATTAGGGGACTTGAGGGATTCGGAGCAAAGACTCCATATATGTGGAGTAGCCTAATGAGTGGTAAACATTTAATCAAGGATATCTCCCGCTTCTTACGCCTGTTCTACGTTTCCACTAGCGAAATTAGTTTTTATGTCTATTTTTAGAAGGTAAATAGGGGTTGACTGTTCCAGTAAAAACCAACGGTTACAATTGTTATGAAACAGTTGTGAAATTATCGTAAATAAAAAATTACATCATTATGCATAAAGTTCAATTACAATCAGTGGGTAAAACCTTTGATTTTCAGTAGTTTATCGTACTTGGTAAATCCATTTATAGTGTCAACATTTTAATAAGAAATGTTCGCTTCAACATTATTATAATATTTATGTTATTTATATTAAAACTGACTGTATTCTAAAATTCCTAATCATCTATTTTAACTAACCATGCAGCCACCCATTCAACAATTCACGTAACGCTACTCCATAGAATTTTGTCGGAATAGTTAAATATCAGACGCCTATTGTTTTATTCGCAGCAATAAATCTCCGGTGTCGATACTAAAGCGTCTAAATAATAACACCATTTCGCGTTTAAATAGCGAACTGCACAAAGCCCCGAGGCAACGAGAGCAAAGCCGTAAAATTTTACGAGTCGCAAAGTGGCCGTCCCTCGCTACAGCGCAACGAACACTTCACAGACATAGCTTGCTTTATTTTAAAATAAATCATGGATACTGACAGGCATTAATCTCTTCTATATTGGTTTACTAACTTTCGCCCGCGACTTCGTCCGCGTGGAATTAAAAAAAAATGAGTATCCCATTTGATCTTCCAGACTACCTTCTACGTCTTTGCCAAATTTCATCTAAATCCGTTCAGCCCTTCAGGCTACAAACTTTATCATCCATCCATCTAAACTTTCACATGTATAATATTAGTATGATTTTAACATAGTAGTTAGATATAAATACTAATGAAAATTGAGAAAGAGTTAAGCTACTGATGTTAATGCAGATGTCTTTTGGTAACATATTAGTTGGGAAGAGCTCCAGCATTGGGAAGAGACGTGAATGGCGCAACCTTCTTCAACTCTAAAACCTATTAGCGTGAAAATAAGATACTACGAACTGCAGCGCACATTTAATTATAATTTTATTGTAATCTGTAACCGGCCGGTTTTCCTCATACAAATAACAACTGATTCCTAGTAATCTACAGGATGGTGTTAACATTGCGACTAGTTAGTGCTAGATAAATTAGGACATTCCGGAGATGTTAGGAACATCCTACTGAGGATTTATTTGAATTGAAATAAAAAATAAAATACAACACTTTATTAATCAAACCAGTTGCACATTAATCATTGGGACTCTGCTTTCTGGGCTTAGGGCCTTCTCTCAATCTAAGTACATTATGATATATGTGATCATATACATGTTTGGGTATGTGTGTGTTTATATGTATGAATTTATTGCGTTATGCGTGTGTGTTTAAGTGTATGTGGTTGGTATATATGATTGGGCGTTAACACATCTTGGAGTGAAGGAGTTTTATGCTTGTTTCATTTTGGTATTGCTAATAGGTTTTCTGTTCGTTCGTAATTGGTTTTAACCGCCAGTATGAGATATTTTTTAAATTCATAAGAATTTAGCTATGTATTCGACTGGTCAAGAATTTGGTATATACATATAAGCAAGGTGGAATAAAGTTGTAATGTTTTGAGCAAAGGTGGATTTGGAGATCGGCAGAGGGAAACGCAGATTGCGCTTTTTTTGAGTAACTTAATTCTGAGGAAATATAAAATTAAATAACTGTTACAATGTTTCTAATGATCGATGGGTTTATTATCTTTGTAATACGTTTTCAGTTTTAAAAAATAAAGCCGGCTATAGACGTTCTGTTCCCAACTACCAGCACTGAGTGTATGATTATTAATGAACTTTAAACATAAATAAAAAACCTACACTGTGAATAACATAAACCCTAAAATAAAATAAAATAAACTCCGAGTTTATTGGACTTCTTAAAGTAAATCCCTAATGATACAAAAATTTAACTAAAATTAGAAACAAAATGTAGTATTTTTAGAGAACTTACGTCCACCTGTTTACAAATTAAAGCCAATCATTTGATTTCTCCGAAGTTATCAGGAAAGCGGAAAATAATCACAATTTGACGAGAATTCAACTACAGTCGCTGTTTTAATTAATAACTGACTGTTATTATATGCTAATTATATTTAAAACAGTCTCATAAAAACAATGCACGAACGTCACATATGACGTATTTCAATAATTTGTTTGTTTTGTTTTATACTTTTATATTGCATATCTTAACGCATGTATGGTTAGCCAATGTTTTCCAAGCAATTTAATAGTCTCGTGGCTGTCGCTGATGAGTAATGGGGAAATTCGACTACTGTCACATTTCCAGTGAAGCAAGATTACTCACTAAAACCCATCTCCACATCAGATTGATATTATCTACCATTTTCTAAAAGGCGGACAACGCTGTACAAACGCTGTACTGCCTTTGCCCTTTTGGTATTGCGGATGTCAATGGGCGTCGTTGATCACCTCGTTTCACCTGCTCGTTTGCCATGTCTAAAAAAATAAACTGCAAATCGTGTTCGTTTTAATATTTTTTGGTAAGAGAAAGGATCACGAAAACACACACCAGTTAATTTTCGTGCAGTTTCTTTTTATGAGTAGATTCGAAGAATGTACAAATATCTGTAGAGTAATGTAAAACTAAAATGTGGAGCTTCTTAAGTATTATTTTAACTATTTATATTAACCGCTGTGGGCGCCTCGTAAACTTGTAAAGCCAGAACAGATCACTGAGCGCATCTACGAGTCATTATACCTACGAGGAAACATATTCTAGACTTCTGTAACGTAATTACTGCATATACTTGCATTATTTCTATTACATAATGACATTGAATCATAAACAGCTATGTTTTATTGACCGCAGGCACTCTGCAGCCAGGCCAGTGCAGTCGCCCTTACCTTACTCAGAGGTATTCCCACAAGTAGAGGTATATTCGCACATCGTGATAAGAACATGAGGTTAAACAAAGATTTTTTTTTGCACTATCACTATCCTGCCAAAGCTTTATCCAAATATGTCCAGGTTTAACGCATGAGACAAATAATGACAATATTCTTTTTAGTTAAGTTAAGTCAGTACTAGTTTTGTCAAAAGATTTTAAACTAATGAAAGATTTTATTCTACGCATAAAGTCAATTGTGCCAACACATTAACTCCTTAACTAATTTGAAATATTTTCAACAAAAAGAAGCTTTTCCGTTAGTTTATTTTTATATGTAAATTCCCATCACAGCATGATTCTGTAAGTTCACGACGGATGCGTCACGTCATCCGAAATTAACATTTTGTTGGCAAATAAATAGAGCGTGAGAAATTTCCACAAAAATTTCATTGGTAAATACCAAAAGTAAATTGTGGTTCACTCGGTCTTTGTTTTGAAATATAAATCATGTATTTGTTATTCATTGTCTCATTTACTCTTTTTGGCGCATCGTCCACTTATGAGTCATACACAAATATTATTAAATTCTTATAACTGTTTATAATTGTTTTGTATGGATTATCCGATGTTATTCACTAGTAAACATTAGTAACATTCTGCGTAGTATACAAGGGCGGAGGGGCGCGGCGCAGTACCGTCTCCGGGTTTTCCCTCACGTGATCCTCGCATACCGACATCCGACCTCGGCTCTATCTATTGCGAACTTATCACAAATAAGTGCAATCAAATCTCTATTATACATCACAATATTATACAATAACCAACAATAACATGCAATTACATGCAACAATATGTATAGTTCTAGACCTCAGCTGTAGAGTCTGAATAATTGTTACGTCGTCTACGTCGCTTCATCTGGTAATTTTTTACAACTCTTACGCATATTTAAACCGATAACAGATACCACATTTTATAATTGAAGGAGCTAATGGGCAGCGGGAACTGAGATGTTCATCGACGGCCACGGACCTCCGCAATACGAGGAATTGCAGATGCTTTGCAGGCCTTTAAAAAGGTGATATACTCACTTCTTGAAGGACCCTAAGTCGTAGCGGTTTAGGTATTCCTAAATTCCGCCGAGAATAGACCATTCCACAACGTGGCTGTGCGCGGCAGAAAGTTCCGCGAAAACCGCAAAGTTGATTGCCAGCCATCGAGATGGTGTGGTACCTTTCGGTCTGTCGAGTTGTCCGATGACGGAACTAGGCGGCAGAAATTGTTCCAAACATTTCTTCATCTGCTCGCCTGACAGCACATCAAAGATATTTTGACATTGAAATTGAGGCAAATGAGTTTAAGGTTCCTTACCAGTGCGTTATTATTGCGTGCTGCTGGCCTCTTTCGTTAAAGAGATAATGCTTCATACTTACAATTACATTAGAACTAATTTATTTGTGGTTGAGATAAGCCTTAGAGTACACACATGTAGGTTAATACGTCTACAAAAAGTACCTTTTATATAAACCCTTTATAAGTTGAATTGTTAGAAAACGGGAAAAACCCGGGGCGAGTCTGTTGGCCGAGATTCCCGGGTAAACGACCGTCCGTAACGTCCGGTATTTGATGCTGCTCGGATACATTCTCAAACTTGCGCTTCGACGCTCATTATTTAGTTTATTTCATTAATTCCGTATATATTAAACACCGGTTATGTACATCTTCGTCGCAGCCAGCTATTACGCTATATATTTTTTACGTTATAACAAAGAATGGAAAATGTATATCAAAACTCAGTTACTTAATTCAAAGTTTTAGGTAACAAAACATAAAGAATTGCCTCAGTATTTGCTAATATGTGCAAAGATTTATATTAACTATATTTTATCAATAATTCCTAAGGACGTTTACAATTACGAACTGTAAGTACATACACTGATCGCAAAACAAACATTTAACATTTTAAAGGTAACTTTTTATAATTGGTTTGTTCAAACTGTACTTGATAATCCGTATAAAACTTTATATTTACATAGAATCTTGAAATACAAAATAATACTACGAATTTTATAAGTAGGAAATATTGAAATTAAATATATGCTAAAAATGATTTTCTTACTTTTTAACAATAATTATTAATGTAAAAATGTAGTAATTAAAATTACAATTTCCCACCGTGTACTTTTTATATCAATCTTTCTTCCTCACATAATTATATATTTTCCTTGATTTTAATATTTCATAAGTTGTATAATTATACACTGTGACACAGAAACGAGTGTTTTACTTAATTCAGTAAATTTCTGTATGAATCACAAGTATCAAAAACGTTACATAGATTTGGGCGGAAATAGACCAGTCGTTAGGGAAATACTACATATGTATGTAATCAATTCTTTTCAATACAAGGATTTTCCAATTTGCCCCAATTAATATTATAAAATAAAGCAATCATTTATATCCTTCCTGTAATTATTTTATTTTCCAAAAGAATATATATTAAACACATTTTACACGACACAGAGTCCGCTGAGTTCATTGACCGCGATCAATTGCTTTTGCTTTTCAGAATTTCAGAAAAAATGGAAATATTCTATTTTTCCTGAATATACATATATATATTTTTCACGCAGTCGCATTTCAGAGTATTCGAAATAATTGTTTGTTTTATTCGTAATATAATATAATATTTACTCAAAATACAAGTAGATATCATAGTTTAAATGATAACCTCCTTAACATTTATCGTAAAAAACATAGCATAACACACTTATCGTGGGAAATCCACAACACGATGTACCGTATGAATCCACTTTAATAGGACAATAACATAATCACTGGGTTTTTTAGATTCAATTTTAAATCGTTATTTCATACTGTGCTCAATAATTAATACGAAATCACAAAATAATGTTTTATCCATGAAATGATAAATTCTGAACAAATGGAAAACAAATTTTAAAATTCAATAGAAACATGCTCTTTTTTATATAACACTAGTTGTCGCCGGCAACGCCGTCTACATGGAATTAAAAAGAAGTGTTTTACATCTGTGCTAAACGAGATCAGTTAACGTTAATTGATATCCATCTTAATTTTTGCTATATTAAAGCTTTTAAGCTTAATAGAATTTATGCTAGGTACAATTCTAAGTAATTTGTTTCAAAATTCCTTGACGTATGAGAGTCTGACACTCCGACGTCGGGAGGAAATGTCTGCTGTTCTTTTTCAACAGTATTACGTCTCCATCCTCCAACTCCAGCTTTCCATAATCTGACAGACATAGGACTTCAATGTACAAGGACTTTGGAGGCCTGAGGTTCTCTGTGAGGTCGATCCCGCTATAGCCAATATCTTGTCCTAGCGACCTCATATACGCTGCGAGGTTCGTAGAGTACTTGGAGAACCAAGCATACTCACTATCGGAGAGCAATTCTCTCACATCAGATGGCAACACCGAACCAAACTCCCAGCGGAGTGTTCTTATTTTATTCATGCGGTTATAAAGGTAGGCTAAAAGACATCGCTTATTACGTTCCAATGCAGAGTGTCTCACTTGCACAGTTGTCCAAAGAGATTTGTTCTCCGATGAGGCATTTCTAGAACAAAACAAGGTGTGTTTTATTATAGTTTTGGATAAAACAAAGTTTAAAATAAGTAATATATCACTTTGTAATGTAATGCTGTGTAGTTAAAGGTTGATTAAGACATATTTAAGTAAACTTCTATTGATTTACTTCACAAACTTGACTTTACTTACAGATATCCTTACCCATTCTGTCTGTGTTATGTGAAAACATCATAGGAAAATTCCACAAAATATTCCCTATGCCCTTTTAGCTCAATTTACATATAATGAAATTTCAGGAAACTTACAGTATTTCAGTGATTGTTGTTTTATTACTTATCTGTATGGTAGTGTATGGTAACACTGTTTTCTACTTTTATAGCAGCATGCCAGCAAGTCAATGCCCATGCTCATTGCCATAAGTATGTTGATGCTCCCATTAGTGGCACAAATAGGATTTACTTGCTAACATACCACCATGATAGTAGACAATAGTGTTGCCCTACACTACAATAATTTTACATACAATGCACTGTCACATTTCCTTCTAAAGAAAAAAAAAACTATTGAAAGGGTTGTCACCATCATTATTGTGCTTACGACTTTGAGCTAATCACTTTGTATATTTATATGTGCATTGAAAACTACTCACGCATCTGCCATGTTCATTTTGAACAGCACATGCATCTCCTCGATAATCTGACGCACTTTGTCATCCTAAAAATAACATACATGTCATTGAAAAATTCAGAAATAAAGAATTCAAATAAAGTTTATTTTGAAACTTACATTATACTGCTCGATTGTATCACGATTCCTTTCAGCTTCCTTTAACAATTCTATGACTTTTTCTCCAAACATTCTGTAAGTAAAAGTGTGAATCTAGGTCATATGATGACTATAAAACAAAAAGCTTCAACATATACATTGAAATTTGTTTATTTTATTATGGATTACTATAACATTTGTGAAAGTAGAACCTTACGTTCACCATTACTTACGTCTATCATTTTTTTATTATTGGTCTTGATACTATGAACTTAACCCAAAGTACTCCTTCATCACAATATTATTTTTCTAACAAATGTTACCTACAGTTTACTCTTAAACCAAAAAAAAAAAACACGTAATACCTTACCTACAGTTTTGTTTCAAAAAATTACAATTAACGAAATATTCCCGCCAAAACAATATTTACGATCCTTTTCTATTAAACAGTTTTCTTGATCGTTTAAAATAATTGAATCAACACGAGGATTTACATTATTTTTGTAATAGGAGTTTCAATAAAAAAAATAAAACAAAAATGATATTTTTAAAGCAAAATCAAAATAAAAATAAAAACATAACCTATTACTGATACCTAATACTGATTCTGCTGACTGCTGTCAGTTTGGCTTAAACATTTTTGACTTGAAGTATTTTGTGTTCGGATACACGAAAATATTAAAACCGACAAAATTTTTAATAAAGTTATTTACAAAATAACATCATTAATAATGAAACAGCTACTAAAGTAATCTACTTCGCTAAGTATTATGATTTTACGTTACTTATATTTCGACACGTTACTCTCATTATAGAAATCTGAAAATAAAACTTAAGAAAATCACTTGAGTAGATGATAATTTTGCGCACAAAATTATTTACCAAATCAATGTTTGTTATTCGTTTATCTCTAAAGGATATCCTAATTTATAAAAAAAAATCGAAAATTAAATTAACTTTCGGTGTGATTATTTGATTATGGGAATTTCCATTTATCATCTGTAACTCAACGCCGTCATGGACTGAGAGGGGGGAGGCTGATATTTTCTGACTTGTTATGACGTATGACGTTCATTTCTGTTTCTGTTGAATGTCCATTTTACTTCGCCAATTCGCATTCATTGCGCACGCGATTTTGAACCAACACGGTTGTTTGCAAGCAAAACATTACTTAGTTATTAAACATGCCTTCGTGCCATTGCCAAGTGTAAATTTATTATTATTATTTCAGTGTAAAGTAACGTTGTGATCAAATATCCAAAATGAGTGCCAAAAAAGAAACGAAAATCTTTGAAGACAAAAACACAGATTCAGGCTATCTGTCTGGAGTAATAAGTGAACAGCTGTCAGGAGAAATAGATGTCGAAGCCGTTTGTGATAGTGAAAAAGTGTGTCAGTTTTCGGAGGAACAATTAGACAGTGGTTTAGATTTATCAGAATGTCTTTCTAATGTTAAGATTAGTGATACGGACACGCAGGTGCCGAGAATTAATGTGGAACCTTCAAGGAGCCTGGACTACCCACCTTACCAAATACTTTTCGAGCAGGACGATGATGGGGACACGTAAGTCATATATTCTAGCTTTTAGAAGTACAATTACATTTAAGACCTTGAAATATAACAAACAAGTTGCTCTTCGCATTCTATTTTTAACGTGTTATGCTAGCTCTTTATTTAGTTTAAACTGTAGTAAATATAATATCTTATATGATTCTTATAGTTTATATAATATTAATTTATAAAAGTCTATATTAAACCTGTTGTTATACAATACGATCTGTTAATTAAGGCTTTCTTACACAATTTAAAATGTCACATTTCTAGTTTTGTATTCTTATACTAACAAGAGAGAAATGAAAATGGTCTTATAAGAATCTTGTAGGACTTTTAGATTTCATAGATTTTTTACTTATTAACTTAAATAATGAGATGGTTTCATGTCAACTCATGATAGTATTACTATTTGCTTATTACTAGATATAATTTATCAAAATCCAATCGAAATTCTTAACCATAGAAAAACACTTCTAGAACTTGAACTCGTAAATCTCAAAATATTTCTGCTAAAACCCTTTTCTCATAACTTTATAATATTTATTAGACAAGTAGAACCATATTAATTGTAGTATTGCTAAAATGTTAGGTGAAAATGAGTTAGAATATTTTTAAGTTATATGTGCTTATTTTTATGCATCTTCAGGTTATTCCATGCTATCTGAGAAATGTAAATTTCTCAACAATAACACTTTTTTAATAATTTCGAAGTTATAGAAAACCCATGACTATGTTTTAATTTTCATTACTTCATTAGAATTGCATGGAGTCTTTTCTATTTAAATATGTGATTCAACTTTATAGTTTTATGATTAATTTAATAAACTGTTCTTCTTAGAGAAGGGTTTTCTTTAATAAAATAGCAACTTCTGCTGTCTTTATATTTCTAATACTTGTTTAAAAGCAATAATTAACAATAAGATCTTTTTGTACACAAATAATTTCAATATGTTAACATATTTGTGTATCATATTATTGCTTGGCCACAGTTTTGTTGCTCTCATTGATGGCAAAGAACCTATAGAGGTTCAGGTAGAAATTGTATACTGGTTAGTCACTATAGCGACTTATGTATGCAATTTTATGTCACTAAAATGTAATTAGAAATATGGCAAATTGTAATGTGATCTATCAATTAAATTAAGTTGTACTACCATCCTAATTGCATTCATTTAATGACAGGCAACTTCACATTGCATCAGTCCACGGCTGCGAGAAATCAGTCAGTACTCTCATCAGAGTCTGTCCAGAGAAATCTTGGCTAGATGTGGCCAATGATTACGGACACACAGCATTACATTTAGCAGTTATGAGTGGGAATGCAGTGGTCACAAGAATGTTGGTGATTGCGGGAGCATCACTGGCAGTCAGAGACTTCAATGGCGACACACCGTTGCACCTCGCGGTAGCCGCTAACAATAAAGACTGTATCCAAGCTTTGCTAGCGCCTGTGCAGGAGCAGCCGCATCGGAAGTTGTCCACCGTTCTCAATCAGAAAAACTATAATGGTAAGTTTCTTTTTCAAGTTATAGCATACTGTGTCAGCTTTTGTTAATATGTTAATTGTATGTAGTAGTGAATGTGTGTAGATTGTTTTTTTAATCAGGGTAATTACTCTGATACACATAGATACATGATAATTATCATAATCACATTTAATACTTCACATCCATGTTTCCTCTCGTATTTAGTGAAGTTGGTTAAGTAGAAAAACGGCAATATACAAAAATTATATTGTTGTTTTGAAATAAATATAATTTCTTACTAAAATGCCGTCTGATGCATCGCTCCGTAAAAACCAGGGTTTTCCCGACAACAATCCGCTACGGAATAACCTCAATGGTGTTTTTATGTTTTCCTTTTGTTTTCCATTGTTTTGTGTTGCGGTCGTTGGCTGAGATGAATGGGCGAATGTGCTAGGGTGACGGACTGACCGACAGATGTACGGCAAACGGTCTACCCTGTTTGTGGCTACCAACTTATCACTCCAAAACGAATCTTTATTGTCTTCAGATATTTCGTTAAACATCGAAATCTCCTATTTAATACATTTCCAGTTAGTATTTTGATAAACATATTAGTAAAATTTATTATCTAAATGTTTTAGATAAAAGGCTGCTTGTCTAATCATTTCGTAACATTCGGTCCCCATAGATAAGAAGTTTTTATGGCAATTTACCTTAAGTTGTAAATAGTAGGCTACATCCACATTGTCTGCATTTAAAACTAATATAAAATGTTCGTACAAAGTAACTAATATCCAAAGTTATACTTAGATACACAGATTCACATATTGAACTTAACAAATAATAACTTTGGTCGTAGATCGTCGTAATGATACATTATATAAAGTAATAAAAATATGTTCATTTAACTATCATTTAATTCGATTAAATATGTACTTTTTAGCTTTAATTTCAGAGTTACATTTAATTGGTTAAATGATGTTTTTGCGTAAAATATTGACCTCTGATAAGGCGCAGGCGTCGGCGTCACACCCCGCACCGCTCTGATATCGCGTTGTTTCAAGCCACTTTAAATAGATTTTATATTTTATTGCTCAATTTAAATAATCGATTAAAGTCTTATTGATAAATTGACAACTGAAGATTGATCGAATCTTCAGATAGCGGTACCAAAAATAACTTAAGTCGCAATGTACCGATTAGTGAAATACCGAAATGTATAATTGGACCAATTATGGTACTGAATGAGTAATACAGGGTTACTCCGTAAGCAAAAAGCATCATAAATCTGCGTAACCGTTAGTCGTTACTCGTTTGTTTTGTGACGTAATACAATAATTTAACCGTATGAAAATGTCATACAAGGTCCGATGACTATGGATATATACGACCAAAATACGTAAAATTGTTTTACAAAATACATGTTTACAAGTGTTATTGTAACTGGAAATCCACAATTACAAAAGGCAGGTTGGGGAAAATCGAGTTAAACAAATTGAACCGATGTTTTTCATATTCCAATAAAAATGCTAACAATACACTATATGTGTGTTTCGGACATTGTTTTTTTTACCACGTTACGTCGATGTAAAATCATCTCGACTATACATTAGCAAGTGTATGCGAAAAACCATTTTTAACGTTTGAATTTTGTAAGAAAATAACCTGTTTCATATGTTTAACATCCTGTTTAGATTGAGACATTAAATTTTAAAATATATTGTCATATAAAAAGCCGTCTTTTGAGGTTTTTCTCTTATTTTCTTAACTTCAATAACTTCGGAACTCATGGATAGTATTGTATTAACTGCAAATAAAACGATATACAATAAAAATATTTACCAACGTGCAACGCACAAACAAGGAAGTTCTTCTAATGCCAGCACAAATATTGATGTGTAATATAACTAGTGGAAGTAACCGTTAGCGGACAGCGTAAAGGTCACAAGAAAAACCCTTAGCGTATTCCATATCTGGAGGCTCGCGAAACCCCCAAGGCCCTCGCCCGGTGCAATGACATCACTCAAACCGCGAAAGCTTACTCACTGCACCTAATCCTTTATTTACATTTATGCGCCGCAATCACAATTATGATACGGCGCTCTGACCTCTGCATACATCAGGAAAACTGGTCACCATATTACGTCTAAGATGATACGCTATGACAAGATACATAGACCACTCAGTTCTATCGTATTTTGTATTTAATGATACTACAAATCAATGAAATAAATTGTCTACAAGCATTAGAATTACTAATAAGTGAAAGGTATATAAAATCAATTCTGGTCGATATTGTTGTCAGCGATGACATTTAATACGACACAAAAAGCTAATCGATGTTGTTCCGCGGCATCGTTTGTTTGCGATCATAGGATCGACTTCCCGACCGCCACGACCTTGCTGTCACATCCCGGAAGTGCCGAGACAATTTCCATTCGCCTTTTGCACAGTGAGTTAAGTAACGGATGTGAGCAAACCCAGTTCACCTTCGTAAACCATCGCAAGCCATTGACACGAGGAGAGTGGGACCACTACGTAGTGGATTGTAGAAAAAAATACGGATCTATTATCATTTAATGAATTGAATCCTAGTATTCCGGAATCAAACCTGTTTGTAAATTGTGACGCGCGTACGGATGTGCTGCTGTGAATCGCAGATTTAATGACCCCTCACGCAATACTCATTGAACAGCCGTACATGTAAACTCTAGGCGTTGCAATTATGTAAGAAAAAACATTAATTGTTTATACATAATGTCGTGTGGTGAGATAAACATCCTTCATCTCAATGGTGCAGTTAAACGCAATGAATTATAAAATGTATTCATTGAACATCATCTCCTACGACTCCTG
Source organism: Papilio polytes (assembly GCF_000836215.1). NCBI lineage: Eukaryota > Metazoa > Arthropoda > Insecta > Lepidoptera > Papilionidae > Papilio > Papilio polytes. Next base: position 90,547 of record NW_013527026.1, on the reverse strand, counting down.
AGACGGCGTTGTTCTGAATTTAATTATTAATCGATCCATCCCACGTTATTTGGACGTCGTATATTAGCCTTAATTTTAAAAGATTTCCTTCACGTTGGAGCGCGACCTACTTGTGTGCGAAGAGTGCCTCGCGAAATGTATAACATTAAAATGTTATTAGTCTCCTCGCGCGCTACAGTCTCGCGGGTTTTCCATCTGTTATACAAGCGGTGTATTTCAGCGGCAGCGCGGACTCTTTAACGCGTATTTGCATTCGGTTTTACCCACCAGCCTGACCTTGTCGAGAACCAGTCGCGCGCCAGCGTCAGCCTCCGCGCGGCTCCCTCCCGCCCTCTACCGGTTTCAATTACATCTGTCTTTTAAGGTCATCGTTAACACTATTTACTAAAATTTCAATGCTATCACTTATTTTCCATAAAAAATTACACATGACCGTTTTATTATTATTGTCCGTTGTAATTTCAGTTAATGTTGAACGTTTTTAGTAGATGACGAAATAATAAAAAATATAGCCTATGTGATACACAAGTTTGTGTGTTTCAAAAGTCCACATCAGCTCGGCACAACAACAGGAAGTAAAGAATTCCCCTGCCATCTGCCGCCGCCAGCAGCACCGGTGGGTATTCCCGTGTTGGCGGTGAGCAGAAGTGAAAGCGGCGCTGGGATACCCCAACCCGGCCCAGCTCGGCACACCGCCCGCTAATTGCGTTACGTCGTAACCAAATTTTGGCTGTCGCATACCTTGATTATGTAACTGTGATGCCGCTTGGATATTAATTAACTAGATAGGACCAGAAAAATGTAAAATGTACCTATCATTTGGAATGCACTTTAATATTTCTTCAGGGAAAAAATTAAGTTTATACACATAGGAGCCTGGACACACAGTATATTTTGTTTCTCGATTATGGAACGGGAAGTAATTAATCTAATAATTGCTTCCACCCATAATTTGAAACTGTCCATATTTAGCGACATAGTTACTACGGCGAATACTTAGTCGTACCAGCGACCTTTTAACAATTTCCGGTTGATATCTTTCGAGGTAACATTGAGGGATTACCTTTACGGTGACGCTATAACGCTACAAAATTCCAAATGACGATTAAAGGAAAACCGCAAAGAGCGTCCACTGCTACAAACAGCCAGTGAACGCTGTTTTGTAAGAAATGATGACCACGCGAACCTTTTGGGTTATACCCACGTGAAAGTGCGCTCAGCCGCCGCAGCCGCCGCGGCAAGTACGCCATTGTACCGCGCCGCTTACTTTCCAACGTAACATCTATCTTGCTTTAATAATACTTAGAGATATTTGTTAGCTTCACTACTCATCTCTCATTTAATTTTATTAATTTTGAATCTCTATCGTTTCAAGTACTTGTATCACGCATAGCTCGTCGCTTGACATTACAATGTCATAGTTTTTGTCCGATGTTTTTTTTATATTGAATCGACATCAACTAAATCTTTACGTACATATAACTAATTATAATTTTAAACGAGTCCCTCTTTCCGTGTATGCAAATTGTGTTTCCCCACAACATTGTATTTATGTTTACTTCTTCGAGACACTAAGTTGAAACAATGTTAATACAACGACTTGTGTTCTGTTAGTTTATATGTATTTTACATAAAATTATAAAGGTTGTCAATATTTATAGTTTATTGACGTGGCACGGGCCCTGTGCCAAATTACAAATAGGTATTTGTTCTTCGTAGCAGTAAAAAACTGGTACGTAAAGACACTTTGATGACCGCAATGGAAATCCAAATTAAATCCGGTTTCAAACGTTATTTTAAAGACATCTATTTAATACATCAATATCCAACCATCTAATAATTGATGCGAGATGCACGGTTTTTATGTTACTACATATACACCAAAACTTAACCAATCTTAACTTTTTTGCTACGTTACATCAAAATCGCAAATGTTGGATAACTAGCGTAGATAAGCGTGCTGATTTGATATATAAGATTTGACTTTCTTCGTGTTGGTTTTACATGGTTTTTGTATGTTTTATGACGTCTTGGTTTATAAAAATCACGGTTGATGTGTGATTATACGAGTAACGTAAACGAATGTATAATCGTGTACAATATAGGAAACGTTTCAAGGTGGTTTATTTAGGAATTTCCACGTGCGATTAGCTCCGGCGACGTGTCGACGTTTGCACTGGCAGCGCGCTGTAGCCGAGACGTGTGCAAACGAATGCAACACAAGTGTTATATAATAAACGTTGAAATAAAAAAAAAACTGCAGATTTAAGATTCGACTATTGGATGTATGAATACTTTGCTCTAAGTCTAAAGCAAAACATGATAAATATTGTCTTTCATAGCGTATAGGATATTGTTTTGTACTTTCTCCGTTATATTTGTTATCGCTGGTCACAATGGCTTCATGTATGGGTCGTGATTCGTCAGTAATTGTAGTGAGGTGGTTGCGTCTAGTTTTTGCCCACAAACAATAGTTCAACGGTCCGATGACGTGCGCCGCGTTCACTTACTACCGGACTACTGCACTAATTATACACCTAGGTACCTCCTATATGTATATAAAACTTTCTCTCTAAACTGCTACAATGAAACTGAAACTTTACTTCGTATTTTAAGCGAAAATAAACCACGTTGATTCTCTTTACCTATTTTTTTGGTTTTTGTACCAAAAAATTAAATTAAGTAAACTAAACTACACGCTTTTTAATCCGCGATTTATCAAAGAAATGTTTGCGCGTGCGCAAGGTGGCGTTATCAGTAAACGTTTATTGTCAAACAAACGGGGTTTTCCACCTGTCGAGTGGCGCTGTTGAGTGTCGATCTGCTTCCCCGATGTCCTCGCGCACACCACGTGACGAGGCAATGCCTCACCTCGCACAGAAGAGGTATTACTTGTTGATAAGACAGGCGACGCAAAAGTTCATTGGGCTTTATAAAAAATGGAACCGATTCTCATGTTTTATTTCATCAATGCATTCAATGATTTGCTCGTTATTGAATACTAGTTGAATATTTAAGCTTCTCTCCATTTTTGTAATGCTACTTACTATTCTCAGCACTAAATCAAATTATGCAGTAATTCCATACACTGTAACCCATTGGCCGCGAGTGCCCCATCCTACGTCATTTGCTTATATCTATATGTAACTAATGGCATTGACATTTCGGTCGACGATTATCATTTTCGTGGCTAGGAGCACTTCTACCGATAAATAAAGTAGGTACAGACGTGCCGCACTCTTCTAAACATTTGTGTCTCACTCGCGCAAATGATCGCAACATGTTTTGTACGGAAACAGTGAAAATACGATCGACATTAGCCTTATAAGGCGAGAGACGTCGACGCGCGCGCCGCATTGCTTGGAAAACCCCAGCGGGCGCGCCGACCCCGCGCCCCGCGCCGCACGCTCCACGCCCCGTGCCCCGTGCCCCTCGCCCCGCGCCCAGCCCCTTGCTCCGCTAATAAAATTCCACCGACATCACACAACTACATAAACGATTCTTTACAATACATTGGTTTATTACAGAATGGCGTTTAAAATCTATTTCTGTGAGACTATCTCGCAAACATTGTTTATTGCAGGTCAAAATGTCTGCCAAGAAAATCCAAAATGTGAAATAATATCCAACTTTCGTGATTTGATTATAACCAACAAAAACATTTCAAGATGAATTTTACGATACGTTTATGATGCGTAGTTATTAAACCTATCTTGTGAGGTGACCTCCACCATTCAGTTCAGTTCATTAACTATTGTGTTTACAACTTGTCTTGATAATGTTAACTGCAATCCGGATCTATTGAACGATGCGACATCATTTGACTGAGGTTTTCTCGGAATTTTTATGATTATTTCAAGAAATAATTCCACCAGTCTTTCCGGTCGCGGTGAGCGGCTCGACTCTTCATTATCATACATCTCATTCACTGCTATCGCTCGTTCACTTTACGCTTTTCAATTAAAACTTTTTACACGACAACTGCGTGAATCTACAAATTGAACTAAATGTAACGAGTTGTTTCCATGTATTACGGTTTATATTACGAGACTTTACTATTCGTACTTTATTTCTGAAACATTCAGTTATCTCAATTTAATAAAATGTAGTCTAACATTGGAATTTTATAAATATGTCAGGCATGCGAACATGATTGCCAGATGTATGCTAATTTTTAAGTAACATTGCGGTTGTAAGAATACAGCCTTATACGATACCCACAACTAAGATTAGTAAAAGAAACGTGAGTTATTAGCGCCGGTATAATATTTACGTGTTATCAAGTTATACTTTGTGGCTTGTGGAACAATTTATACTCCTTCAACGCAAGATTAACCCTAGATAGATGAAGCCATTGCTCACTCTCACTCGGAATAAATCGTCGAGAAATAACTCTGGGGAGATTTAAAATCCTCCCCGGATATTTTGGAGCGCGCTGTGCGCCCATTTATTTCTGTCGGCTCGGAAATAGCTCGAGATCTAGGCCAATCGCGATCGCGCGCCGCCGCGCCTCCGTGGGGGCCTCGCTAACTACCATAATGTTCTATGAAGATATGGTACGGAGATATAGCATACAGGCTCTTCTATAGGACATCATTTAATAAAACTGTCACATTTACATAGACAGCCGCCAAAGGGACCGTATACTCATAAAAGCGATAACTACATAGTAAATGATTACATAGTACATTGTAAATTATTTGTGAATGTTCTTCATCGTCGCCGGGGCAGCGGACGTTTCGCTAATTTGGGATTTCCATGTTGGTGAACCTCAACACTTCTCGAGCCCGGCCGACAGCTTGTTCTCTCGCTTATTTGAACATGACCCAAACTATGTTAAAATATTTAAATGACCAATTGCTCGCTGCATCATTTGGCCCAAGATATCTCGCTGAATATACCATACGATCTGTTAATAGCATCTGTGTTATATTTTCAGAGCACAGAATGTTCTCAATATTTTTGTATGTCACTGTTTTATCTGTTGACTCAGACTTTTGGCCGCGCAATATGCTTACTTAGTATTAAGAGATCTAACAAGTATACCATTTCAGGGTGACACTTTTTCATCTAACTCTATGGTGTTAATTATGAATTGTACACTATGGTGACAGTAATAGTATGTCACTGCTGCAACTCCCTCCCCTGCCCACCCCCCGTGCACGTGTTGTCCCTGTCACTAGCGGGAGGAGGGTGACGTCACAAGATCCGCCAATGGCACGTCACGTACTTGACGGTCGCCGGTTCGCTCGGCCGCTGTTTGACCAACAATCAGCACGAGGGTTCAACTCCCACGGTGTGACGTCAATACATAATGCTTTGTTGAACTCTGTTGATATAAAACGTTTTATATGTTGATATATGTATAACAAATTTGTTTCATTTTATTAAACACACAATTACCTTTTTATGTAATTCTTGTCGTTTATTGTATTCTGACTAAAGGTGTGTGTCTGTTGTTGCAGGTCAGATGTGTGTGCACCTAGCGGCCGCCGCCGGACACGTGGACACACTCAACACGCTCGCCTACTACGGCGCAGACCTCAATGCTACGGTCAGTACCAACACATCGTGATACACACAAGCTCCTACAGCCCCATCTAATGCAATAAAAAAGAATAATTTAGAAAGCTGATAATGGTCTTACCACAGCGTACCACAGCTATATTTGTGATGATCTCTTGTACTAATGTGTCAGTTATCGATCATACTAGTTGAGACTGAAAGTATACTGTATAATGTATGTAATTAAATTCCGCGAAACCAGTTGAGTGACAGTCGGGCTCCGAGGCTCGCATGCGTCCGATCACGTAGAGCTTGCTACTGGCGATCGCTGACCTCTAGCTCTTAGGCCCTCTTATAATCAGTTTAATAAGATTGTTATTAGTAAATCAACTATACTAATGTTCAAACTTTGAATTAAGCTAGACAACTCTTAGTTATGTCTATCTCACTTTACAATAGACATCATAAGTAAACACATCGCAGAATGATTACGTCACTTCAAGTTTCTGCGTCAAACCAAAGAACGAATATCATAATGTCAAACTTCCCCTTTTTATTTTGTATCAAATCATTATAAATGAGAAGGTGCGACCGTACGTGACGCGGAGCGCACCTCGCCGATACAAATAAAAGCCCCGCAGGGAAACCCGTCTCTCTAATCAGCTGATAATACCTCGTACTGATAGCTGGCGGGTTTTTTCTCTCCGTTTGTTCGCTAACAATCGGCTCTGACGACCCTCGCAACATACACTCTACTGTGATCGTTTTAAAGTCCTCTATGCACCAGCAGCCGCACTAAACAAAAAGTGCTACGGTCATCGCTGACGTACAAAGATTTTAACAATGTGCAATAACTTAATTTGTGTAAATACCAAAGTAACAGAGAGCAAGATTAAAGATAAGATAGCTAAACAGTCGTTTGTAAACACTATCATACAATTTGCTCTGAAATTACCTTTCGTTTCCCCTAAACTCCTGGTTTACGGTATAACTGTTCTCGCCATTTAACCGGCTGGTATGCGACGACGTAGCTAAGTGTGGTTTGTTCATTTGCAGGAGGGACTGGCGGGCTGGACGGCGCTGCACATAGCGGCGCGGCGCGGGGACGCGCGGCTGTGCGGCGCGCTGCTGCAGCGCGGCGCCTCGGCCCGCGCGCGCAGCATGGCCGGCCGCACGCCGCGCGCCATGGCCGCCCGCACCGCCGCGCGCGCCGCCTTCGCCGCGCTGCCGCCGCCCGCCGACCACTCCGACACCGACAGCGACATCAGCGACTCCGACGATGACGGAGACGATGTGAGTACATTCATACACGTGCATAAGTGTATAGGACTCGAGGTTGACTCCGAGCCCGAGCGTCTGTCGTCGCAAGTGAACCGCCCCTTCATCACTTAGTCCTGCCGATACTTTAAAAATGTATTCTTTGAAAATTTTCCTGCGAAAATGCTTGCCGCCGTAAGGTTTTAACGGCACGGTTCAAGTCGTAAATACTTAATTTAGAAAAAAATTAAAAGAAATCGCATAATGATAACTACAGTAATCTAAGATATCTGTCAAAAAGTAGTTGTGATTTAGCTTAGGTTAAAAGGTTATGTGGATGGCGACGTACAACTGATACATAAAAAATAACGCAATATTTCATCATGTGTTACAATACATACAATTTTCTATGAATTGATGTAAACTAAACTGTTTATAAAAACATTCCGATAACGAAAGTGGATCAATACAAGATGAACAAAGATGTTTCTGGAATCGTAATAAGTGAACAAAGTGGCGAGTACACGGACACTGGCCGTGCACGCGACTGCCAGTTGTCAAAGTGTTCCAGCGCCGCTGACCGCAACTCGTACATTCTGAGAACTGCGTTGTAGTTAGATTGGCGCGGCAGGAAAACTTGCGACAGAGTGACGACGCGTCGCCCAACGTCATCGACACACATAACAAATGATTTAAATAATGATTAGACACACGGCCTGTGTAATTTGCGTGTTAACGATATCTACTTTGTATACAACATAACTAATAAACGTATTCTTTTGTTCCAGATGTTTGACAGCGACACGGAGAGTTTGTTTGAAAAGCTAAAGGAAAGCGCGAACTTCATCAATGTCGCGTGAGCCCCCCCCCCCTCCCCTGCAGCCCCGCGCGATACAAGCAGATATAGAGACATATAGTTTATTATATTTGTATAGATATATTAATCTTTGATTTATGTAATTGTCAGCCTGCAATAATCTTTGTACAATTCGAAACGATCAGTGAATTGTTTAACAGTTATGTTTGACCTGCTGATAACTTTGCCAGTGGGCAGTGCCGCAGCCACACGGCGCGTAGAGCTCGCCAGATAGCATCGCCCTATCAGAGGTTAAATGTACGACGTATTTATATATCAAAACTGTTTTCGTGGCTAGAATTATATCTCATATACAGTTTAAGTGATAAATATGTAAAAAGTCTATTTACGCGCGAATGTCAGTGACAGTTGACAGCGGCCGCCTTTCATGTCAACTGTCAGATGTCAGCTGTCAGCTGTCACACATAGTTATTGTCAATGGTTTGCGCGCGGAATAACGGAAAAGGGGCCACGTCTTGCTCTTAGAGCCCTATATATTTATGAGTAAAGTGTATATGCGGTAAATAACAATTTTTACCCGTCTGAATGGGACAAGATCTGCGCAGAGACTCGTGTAATATTTAACCCGGTGAAATAAAATGTTCATCGTTGGTATTAAGTTTGTCAGATAAATTGCGGCTTTGTCCTAACTTTCTAAGAAAGCAGTGATTAAGGTCCGATATTGTCGAAATCTTTTTCTCTTATAGAGTTGATTTGTTTCTCGTTATCTGTGCAATTTCACTCTTCCGTACCGCCGAAGAGGAATGTTAGTCAGTCCCACTACCTAGCCTAGTGTTTGTCTTAGGTTTTATAGTTATGTATTTTAATAAACTGCCTCTAACTAGTTAATGTTACGAAAAACAACACGTGTAAATAAATCGTTTAAAATTTGTTACATTTGAAAAATTATTGCGCAGTTTTATTTTAACTTATTAAGTATGTATCGCATCTACCGATAAGTGAATATGTATTACTTTTATTTTATGTAACATTATTTGACAAACAATATAAATAGATATTTACATTTTGTTGTTTTATTTGTCTTGAACTCGCCAAAATACCCTTTAAATAACTATTTAAGAGTGGTAGAGCCCACCTTAAGATGTTCGCATTGTAGTGCCGACTCGCCACACGCAATACCATGACAACACAAAAGATAGGAAAAAAGTGAAAGCAATTCCGCGTAGTCTGATGAGTGTGCGTGCCGGAGGTCTAATTTTAGACCTATTATATTCCCATCTTTTTCTTATAAGGAAAGAAAGCAAGGAGATAGTGGATTAAGCGGTGAAACTGTGTATTGACAAAACAGAGTCGCCATAATAGATAAATCACTTGCTTCGACCAATAGCGTAGCGTTTTAGTAGTTGGAAAGGGTATTTAAAAAAAGGCTTGTTTTAATTAACTCAATTTCGCTACTATTATTTTATATTAAAAAAATCTACATAGTATTAGACAACTTATTTAATTGATACTGTCGCTTTAAACTCAGAGCAACACTTCTCGCCAGACTCTCGATGCGCGCCAATCTATCCATACTTCTAGTGACATTGACAGCTGTCAGCTAGGGACGTGACGTTTATGACGATAATCTAGAGTTGCGCCAACTCTACAGCACGGTACTAATTTTGTTCCTAACAATAGATGTGTGTATTTAATAAAAAAAAGTATACGAAAGAAAATTCGTCTAATTTGGCGTCATGTGCATATTGCCTATTGGCTGGAAATAAATAGAAATTGGCTAGCGTTTAAAACCATTTTCCCTTAGTCCTACACTTAAGTCAGACTTTGGGTGAAAATCAAATACGGTTCAATTTTTAATAAATTATTTGTTTTATTCGTTCAATGTTTTTAAATACAATTTTACATATTTTAAGGCCACATGGTTTCTAAAGTGAACACAAAAATGTATTATTCCTATAACGAAATAATTTATACATCAGCTAAAACTATGATTTATACAGAATAAAATGTACAATTTATTTGCAATTTTTTACACAAAGGACGTTAATATCTTTGAGCTCTAAGTGTAAGTGTACAAGATACATTTGTAAATTGTGACGTATCGATCTACATGTAGTGTATCGACATTACATTTTGACCTTATGTAAATAACATTGTTCAAACATCTACAAGAAATAGTTTTTTTTTGAGAATGAGATACAATTTGTAATTGCAAAGCGAATATTCAACTTGTGCGAGAAATAACAACTTTGTGAGATTAGTTCGATTACAACTGTTCAGTATAAGAAAGTCTAAGGACGAAATTTTTTATATTTATTAACATGTAATAAAATTTATTCTATTATGTTAAGCTGGTAAATAAATAACAATAAATAAAGCTACGAGTGCAGCGGAATGTGTGGTGTGTGGTGTGTGGCGAGGTGCAGCTGCTCATATCTCCGTGTAGTAGGTGGGGCGGTTGATGCGCAGCAGGTAGAAGACGTTGGGGAAGACGTAGGTGGTGTTGAGGCCGATGACGGCGTAGGTGAAGTACTTGTGGCAGAGCTCGGCGAGGATCTTGTGCGCGTTGTGCAGGCTGTCCTCGGAGGCGCGCAGCGTGCGCAGGTCGCGGCGCAGCAGCGCGCAGACGAGCGCGTAGGAGGCGGACTTGGCGAGCGCGCGCGTGGCCAGCAGGCCGCACAGGCCCAGCACGGTGCGCAGCGCGGCGCAGCCCAGCATGGCGGCGCCGGGCCACAGGATGCGGTAGGGCGGCCGCTCCGCGCTGCCCGCCAGGTTGCCCAGCTGGTAGTTCACCCACGACCCGGTCAGGATGCCGGCGCACACGCTCACTATCATCGTCGTGTCGCCTCTGGAAATGTCAACGATACTCATATTACGTCCTCAGTACTTGTAATTATAGCTAACAAAATTGAAACACAAACGCAGAATTCCGAAGTTTTTAACTTACAGAAGATATGCCTAAACTTAAACTTCCGCCTCTTCTTATTAATAACCAATTAGGTAGCAGTGAGTTGCGCATTGTTTAATAATGAAGAAAGAACATTTAATTGCTAATAAACAAATAGATAACTGTCTGTGCAAAATTGATTAATCGCTGTGATTTTATTAAGTTTAAGACAATAAAACTAAATAATAGTTTTATACCCAGCTTTAGGAAAATAGAATTTGGTTTTAATTATCGCTTTAGTATACGATAACTGTTCACGATTTCAACATAAAGTGACGTGAGGCGACACAGCGCCGCCCGCGCCCGCCCCCGCACGCCGCACGCCGCACGCCGCACGCCGCGACACGTGTATGTCATTAAAATACCAGTTCAACAAAAAATGTACCTTCATTGAATATTAATAAGATTTACCTTTTACCATATATTCTTGCAGACTAATTTGTCTCATCATGGGGTTGTATGTGGCGAGGCGCCGCTCACCTGGTGGGTGTCCACTTGTCGGCGTGCGGGTGGTAGACGACGAGCAGCACGGAGACGGCGAGCACGAGCGCGGGCGCGTAGGGCGCCGTCAGCAGCACGCCGTCCAGCCAGTCCACCAGCGGTATCAGCGGCACCAGCAGCGCGCCCGCCAGCACCAGCCCGCCCGCTATGTCCTGCACAAGGGGACACATACTACTCAAGCTCCACTCATATTTCGCTACAAAATAATGATCAAAAGTCATTATTTGTCAATCTAACACTGTAGCTACGCTTTTTGCACCTCTTACTAATATTGGACATTAATCTAATTCGAAACACATACTTAACTTTAACTCCCGCCAGAATGGTGCACTAATCATTATTATCCTCAATAACATTGACAGCTATCGTAGTGACGGGATGTCTATGCAGATGATCTCGTGTTGCGACGAATTTCACCTTAAAGGTGACTAGGTGGTACTCACCAGCACACTATGCATGCCGAGGTAGACCCTGCTCACGCAGATGAGTGTGCACCAGGCGACGGCGATGAGGAGGCCCCAGTGCGCCGGGTAGCGGTACCGATCCATCGTATACAACAGCACGGAAAACGGGATAGAGACGCCGACCATGGCGTGCGTGGAGGGCATCCCGTACTCTACGGCCCACTTCTGCTGCAGCTTCTGCACCGGGTACCCGGGCCGCGGCCATCGGATTATATCCTTGGAACCTTGACCTAGAATCAAGTTGACCTACTGGTTAGTTAATGTAACATCTCTTAGACATAGTGGTGAGTTAAGGTAAGCCCGCGTAACCCATGGCTTCCGGCTTTTAAACTTTTCATTAAGCAAATTTGCAATCATTGTGAGTGTGCGACATTCGTACGTCATCTATCCAAGCCATTATTGGCTTGCATGTCAAATAAAATAACTGATAAAATATGTAATCCATTTCAATGGTACAAAAACCCGATGTTATCAGACAATAAAAAGTATAACGACAAGTGTAAATACATTAAAATGGACAAACATACTATGAGATTAACATAAACTAAAAGATAGAGTGATAAGTTACGTAATACTATTCAGGAAATTGTAACTTTTAAAAAATGTTACACACAATCACTGATCACTGACATACATACATATTGATATAAGATATAACAAACATTACCTCTACGTCCGCTGATTTGAATTAGGCGCGCTTTCCGTGTACAAGTGCATGATCATTTTACTAAACATACCAGTATCTCAATGTTTATACATAGATTCTATAACCCTTGGAACATCTTATTTTCAATCTACCCCCACAACAAAACAAGGACTTTTTAACACAAGAAAGACATCTCATCTACAGAAAAATCTGATAAAAATCCAATCCATACTACAAATAACAATTGATTACTCTCTCTCTCTCTCTCACCTCTATCTTACTAATATTATAAATGCGAAAGTTTAGATGGATGGATGGATGGATGGATGGATAGATGGATAGATGGATGGTTGGATGGATGGATGGATGGATGGATGGATGTTTGTTAGCCTTTGTAGCCTAAACGGCTGAATGGATCTCCATGAAATTTGGCACAGGTTCAGAGCATAGTCTGGAAGAACACATAGGCTACTTTTTATCCCTGGAATAGTTACGGTTCCCGTGGGATTCATTAATTTAGTTTTTTAATGTTTACTCAATCATTCTGCAACGCTTCAACATATCTTATTGAAATTTGGCACAGATATAAAACAAAGTCTCGAGTACACATGGGATAAGCTTCATCCCCGAGAAATGTCCGGTTCCCGAGGGATACGTAGCTTTTTGTAATTTTTATAGTTTGTATGTTTTCTAATACCACGCGTACGAAGTCGCGGGCAACAGCTTGTGTTCAATATTTCTCTATTTTTATATCATAAAACATTGTTTAAGATGACACTACTGCTGTATCAAGATATCAAATGTGAATGTACTGTTGTCCTCTCAACTTATCTCAATTCACATCTATACAAACATTATCAGCATTACAGCCCCGTCTATCAGCACTGGGTAAATGCCCATGTGTACTAATAGAATTACAATTAATTTAATTTATATGTACAATTCTAATTTAGACTAAATCAACTTTACTAACAAAAGAATGGATGTATATCTGTAAAAATTATAATAAAAAAAACATACAGACAAATTGAATATCTCCTTCTTTTGAGAAGTTGGTCAAAAAAATATTAAGCATTCTAACAAATGTGACAGGCCCAAGAGAATACCAGTAAAATCTTTGAGGTACATTATAATTTATTTTGTCTTGTGCATAATTTATCAATGAAAGATATGCAAAAAATTTACAAAATGAGAACCTGTTTATTTAAATTTAGTTAATAAGTATTTTGTGGGCTGCAATCTCTGTTGATATCTAGCCATTTTAATTCCAAGGTAAAATCACTGAGCATTACAGAGATTTTCGTTAATGACGCCAATAAGTGTACAATTAATCTCTACTTAACTGGTCTTCAGCTTCAACTAGTCACAAGATAACTAAAAACTAAATAAACATTTGCCAGCCGGTTACTAAGTCTACAATCTCTTGTAATCTTAGTCATTTAAAATCCAAGTAATCGTCAATATTAAGATAAGCAGCACAGACATAAATTATCAATATGGAATTTGTATATTAGATATCTTTACCAATTATAAAAAATGACTGGTTAAGCATTAAGTGATAAGTCATTAGCAATGACATATTTTATTAGAAGGTAAGGAAATAAAAAGAATTACTTGGTAAAAATGGAGAATGTAGGAGATATAAGCCCAAAATATGAAATAATAATATGTCAAGTATCCAGCACAGCATTTGATTTGACACACTGGAAACAAAAGTATCCTTCTACAACTCTGAAAGTGGATATTTCCCCTTCATCTCTGTCCCCTTCTTTCCTTATAAGAGAGGGTTGATAGGTTAGTGTAAAGACACCACAGTTAATGCAATTAAGATTTATAACTAATAAACAAAAAAATATTATATAAGAATGTACTAATCACATACAGCTATAAACTTTTAAATACTGGTCTGCATAAAACATACCACATCATAAACACCTGTCAAGGTTGACTATAATAGTTACCTCTTAGAGTAATGGCCATCGTAAAACTTGGTTGATTTTAATGTCTACATTGAAAATTGCTGTGATAAAACTATATTTACCTATATACATAACAATAGTCCAGACCAGGATTACTCTCCTTCCTACAGCTCCATCTATGTTCCAAAACCAAAATGGTATGAAAGTTACATAGAATATTTCATCTCCAAGTGCTGTTCCCACAACAAACAGCCAGTACCAAAACTTGTTGTTGATGTGACACACCACCTCCTCCCTGCCCGCACTCTCAGCGGAGGTGTCCGTGTCATATGAGGACTGCGAACTACTTGATATATTGCTGGGCACTCTTTTATGCTGCTTTAATTCAAATCCTTCATTTTCTCTGTTTAACCTTTCTGAATTAGTTATTTCAGCAGAGCCCTCATGTGATATGGTTTTATAAATGACACCAAAAAAGTTTTGAACCTTAACCACTAATAATGGGTCATTTAAATATTCTATAAAGTCTGTCCACATCGCGGCGGCTTCCAAAACAGTTTAAGGATATTCAAAGCACAACACTTATCCCGCTACTAAGCTGATGACTTCATCATTGCTACCACGCAAATGAATGATAACTAAAGTATGAAAACATTAATAAATAAACTTGAGTAAAACTCGAAATTCTAAGCGAACTTCAGTGAACTTGTTTAAGAAATGTCAAATCTGATGACAGTTGACACTGATGGTTGAGATTTGACAGTTTATTGACAAGACCAACTCGTGATTACATGACATTAATTTGACAGTTATATTTTAGGCATTGTAAAAGTAATATTACTACTTATTTACTTTATTAATATTTTCCATTATATAAAACATCATGAGAATCCACGACTTTCCTATAAGCGTCGAATGAATATTGTATTATTTACTTGACGTATTGATGTGCAAGAATAGTGGTAAGAAAGGCTGGTTATTGTCACTGCAGGCAACCCTGAACATTGAAAACAGAATACAGATAAATAAAGTAAACCAAAGCAAAACACTCAACTTTTTAACGAGATTGAAGATTGTACAAAAGTAAAACTTATTAGATTAGACAAAACAAATTCTTTATTGTATTTTCTGAGAACTTTACCGGACTAAACATAACGTTCAATATTCGTTTAAGTAATACGTGAGATTTTTCAAAGGTCAAAGAAACTTTTGAATACCCTTGTGAAAGTTTCATGTAAGTATATGTTTTGATTTCAATAGAATAGCTACTGCTTACCGCTTTTATAAGTATTGAATTAATTATTTAATCACAAAAATTTTATTAATCATACTATGACTATATATTTGAGTTTATCTTAAAATCTAATTCTACACATTGATATCAGCTGATTGAAGTGTTGTGAAATAAAAATATAATTGACTACTAAGTTTTTTACTATATATATGTTATTGTCGAAATAATGGACATAATTTAAGAAAAAAAATTTTAAACACATCACAAAATTGTAAATGTACATTGTACACCGAAACGGGAGCAGTGAAAGCATTTATTAAAACAAGATCTTGGATGTTGGAGTCAACAACTTCACTAGAATAATAAACATAAAAGTAGCTGTGTATGGAATATTATATTACTTAAGATAAATAAGTTTGTTTAATACAATAAAGTAGTGACCGGTACTAAATAATAATTTTGAATTAATTTAATTTTATGAGCAAATTTGGATAAATTTGTATATTGCAGTTGAATTACAAAAACTTTTTAATCAAGTAATATAGTTGAGTGAATAGCACAGATTACACATAATTTTGTTGTTATGTTTATAGTTATATTATAGCAAACTTAATTTTAAGGAAGTTAGTTTATTTACAAAATTGGTTGAAAAAAGGCAATGTATTCCATGCATAATACAATGATTTCTATGCCATTGTCATTTTCAATAGATTAAGTAATTGATTGTAAAGAGAGATGTGACTAGATTTATATATTTCCCTGGTGTGTCATAGCTAATAAGATGTTGATGATTATGATACAGTCAGTACAGTTTATGTTTTGTAAATTATATTATCCATTGTTCCAAGTGTTCGGTACATAGGTATATGTGGGTGGTGTTTGTCCACTTGTGGTCGAGAGCCGTCGCAAGCTGCCTAGTTTACTGATAATGGGTTCAGTTTTGTTGTTGTTCATTGACAATTAACTGCGCGCGAGCATCATTTTATCTCGCGCCCGATAACAATGTTAAACATACCAAGCTATCAATCCTGCCCCCTTCCCCGCCCCCCTCTCCTCGCTCTCCGCACACAATTAACTGTCCATATACGCGAATTTGATCTTTTTGTCTCTATGTCTCATTTGGCATGATAAACAGAATACGGGTTTAAAACTATAAAGCTGATAATTAACTGGGTATTACATATTAATAAAATAAATGGTAAATTAAATTATCCTTGTTTTTACCTTGTATTATCTACGGTAATCTAGCAGCGAGCATTGCTATAAACAAGTCTCATTCGAATTGGCGAGCAAACAATGTTATCTAGCGTACACATTGCGTGCTGGTAGCCGGCAGGAAGGAGTGGCGTGTATCGCGGGCAAGCGTGTTTGCAAAGAACTGACCTAAGTCACGTACGGCTTACGACACTGGCAAACTGCACTTTGTGTCTGCATAATATGATCTAGCGATTACAAATTTTTGGCCAATATTGCATTGTATGACTAATGTACCCCGGGACCTTTAAAATAAATCTCATAATACGAGAGCAGTCGCGGCGCGAGCTATACGTGTCACATAATGACCGCACAGATAAGGTTTCTCAGAGTAACATCGCATAGTACACCTCCGTCTCCACGACTGGAGTGCGCTCGTCCCTCTCGGGCTATTTATAAATTGTACCACTGTGCTATGCCATCGTCCAGCTCAATGGGTATCTGTTGCGACAGCGCATGAGGCGACAATAGGACCCCTGTCTCCGACTTGCGGAACTTTCACCGAGACTCAAAGGTACATTGTGGTCCCTGCTTTCTTGAAATTAATGATCTAATTAGGGACCCGGAGATACAATCATTATTAAGCGTAATGAGAAATATATGTACTTAGACTGGATATTTGTAGCGATAATGAGATGAGCGCTTTGTATGATATTGGATGTGTATATTCCTTATATTATGATATTCTACCGCAATATCTCTTCGTAATTAATTATACTGACATATTTTGCATATATTGTCTTCAATGTTTGCAGAGACATCTCACAATAACCAAGACAAGAAAACATGTTGTAACTAATTTGTCAGATATAGTTATTCTATTCGTCTGTCGGTCTAACGTTTGAGTTTTGCAAAAGAGAAGAAGCTTTATGTAATTTTTTTCTCTCTCGCTCCCGTTGAATGGTCTAATGTAACCCTTTTAACATACTCACAAGCCCTCTTATCTAACAATACCTGAGGAAGTGTTTATTTGTAAAGACGAACTGCGAGTTCAAATAATAGATAAGTTAATATTACTGATACGATCTTTGACGGAACTGCTGGATGATTTTTTTACTATTTTTTTATAAAAATATATTGCGGAAACGAAATTAATTAAAAGTTAAAGACAAAATCAACAATTTAACAAGTAATTTATCACGGGTTTGTTGAATTTTCGCGCGCAAACCATTATCATTGTATCAGTAGGTACCGAAACATTTAATACAGTTAAGATAACCGGTTACTCTCGTAACGTATGTGGTTATGCTATTCATCAACTTTAACGAGCAACTTTATGTTGTTTTTCAATAACCAGTTAACATTTATTTGTTATCCGTTTTTATGGTTTTTTTTTTTAGGAAATGGAATTAAAAAAACACAGTAAACAAATAAAGTACTTAACAGTTATAATGTTTATGTTGAGAATGTGTGAAAGTATTTTAGTTTGTTTATTTTTGTTTGCAGGTTGAGAGGCGGCGGGAATGGCTACGGATGAGGAACCAGATTCCTTGAAAATATACTGGGACCACTTCTTCAAAGCTGAGACCGGCACTTATGAGGTCGGTGGCACGTCCAATAAATTATCTATTGTTGCAAACGAAAA
>NW_013527026.1:67879-70308 GCF_000836215.1 Papilio polytes | reverse complement strand
AAACTTTCGCATTTATAATATTAGTATGATAGTACGATTACCTGTTTTTTTTTTAATTTTTTCGTGTTAGCATTTACCAAGACTAGTAAACAACTCGTGTTAGATTGTTGTATATGTTAGCAATATGCACAAACCTGTTGCAGTCGGCCGGTCGCTGACCCGCCGCTTGTGCAACTAATCAACGACCTTTCGTTGCACAGTTATCTTGGGAATACAATTAATCGCTTTACAACGGCACATATGTTGTGATTTTAGTGCAATATTCATTTTTGATCACTTTACAAAGTAGCCGACGTTTGGCATATCGGTTACAGTGCACCCTTTTGCTTTTCACGCCAACTTAATCGCAAGATACTTGACATCCCAAGCTATATTTTTTCACTCATAATATATGTTAATGTGAAATGTAAAGAAGATGTCTTAGTAGGTTATTTAAGAGGCGAAAATCAAAAAAGCGGAGACCTTATTTATTAAAATAGCAAAGTGTCCATTATTACCCTATAATCGAAATAAGAGGAGACTCACAAAATGACTATTTTATATGATTATTTTGCCATCCTTCTTATAAGAAAATGGTAGAAAGTGCACTAAGATTTGAGCTTACGAGCTCGCAGTCATGGTTTGCACGCGAGATATCTTAGGCGTGTGTTGTGTGGTCAGGGCGTGTCGTGCTGCCGGCAGCTGAGCTCCGTGCTGGCTTGGCTGTGGGGCGAGCTGGCGTGCGGCGCGGCCAGCGCTGGCGCGCGCGCCCCGCTCGCCCCGCGCACCTCGCACATACACACGCTCTTCTCGCACAGGTAACAAACATCGCACAAATACACTACATATATTAAAGTGACGCAGGACACAACTCTGTTAACATAATTATAGAGATCTATTACTTTTACATTACCTACTATTTTCTTAAATAGAAAAAATAAAGCGTAATGGAATTTAAAACGGTTTAAGTAGTAGAATGTAGGTAAAAAATCTTTGCAAAACAAACTGACCTTTAAATTTAAAAAAATAATACGCATTTACATTTAAATTCCTTTAAAATTTGTTTATATTTAAACTGCACTAATAAACATGATTTAATTTTGCCGCAATTTGAATTTATAAGAACACAGTTGCACCAATCGGTTGCATTGATATAAATAAATTAGAATATTTTAACAAAAATGTGTAAATTTATTCAATGATTATGACTTTATTGTGGGAACATCGCGACATGTCCGATGTATCGTAAATTACCTAATGGTCAAAAATATTACGTTATCATAAAAGTAGCTTTATTATGCTTTATTGCATGTTATTTGTTCATTTATGTTGTAAACAACGTTGACATTACAATGAAGACAAAATGGTTCTCCTTTCATTCGTTTTACCGATTTTAACTGTTCATCTGATGGGTTCGCATTGTGTAGGAAACTTTTTATTTAGTTTTGCGCTGACAAAGTCGCGGTCGACCGCTAGTAGCTCATATTATTAGCAGTATGTATTACATAATGATCCACGCAGGCGAAGGATCAAGCGGATTATTAGCACTTAAATCAATAAATGTAAAATTTTATCTTTTTTATTAAAGAAAATCTCCATTAAAATCGTGGATAGGTATAATTTTCCAAAGATAATTTGAAACATTAATTTCTCATTAGTGAACATTAAGATCGGTTAATGACGTAAAGATGAACTCCGTATTTATGTATTTTTTACATTCAATTTTTATATTTCCAGTGTATATTTAACATGCAAATTTTTACAATTACATAAAAAATCTTTGTATTTGTTTTTGAATTCTCACAAGCTTTGAACATTTGAATAAATTATTTAGTATTATGAAATAGTATGTAATGAGACGAGATACGTTTACAGAATCTGGGCCAAACAAACATTGAATCAAGCGCCGAAAACTAATTCCACCGCAGCCTCGGCGAGGGGCTGCACCGCTGCGAGGTGAGTAGCACTAATGTTGCATAGTTCTAGAAACAATATTCGTGCAATTTTCACGTATATTATGCTAGTACTATATTGAAACATTTTTAAAAATCTTACCGAAGGTTTCATTGTCATTAAAATTTTAATTTATTTAAAACTCGTCCTTACTCAAGGATACGGACTTCGATATTGAAGCTCTGACATTAAATAATAATACATGTCCAATTAAATATCACACTCATCCAGTTTCCCCGCAGCAATGCCTCGGATAATGCCAGCGACTGGAAGCTTTATAGAACGAGATAATAATATTTACAATTTATGTGCTTGGACTATTATGGAAGACACTTTTCACATTTAATTGACAGGACGAAGCACAACGGCGTCGCCAAACTGGATTCCGACAGCAAGGGCCCGCGACACTCCCTCGCGCAGTCCGAGCCCTCCACCGAGTCCGCGGACTCGGACGACGACCTGCACATCCTGAACAAGTCCGTGTCCATCAAAGTGAG
>NW_013527026.1:60040-64797 GCF_000836215.1 Papilio polytes | reverse complement strand
TATAATGAGACAAATTTTATTTTTGTCTACAGTTAAGGTAGTAAAATATTGATAAATATTGACACATGATTTCATCATGATACCTGCGTGATATATATGTTAGGAACATTTTATTACGTTGTAAATATTTTAAATATCTTATAGGCACAATATATCTTAGAAACTCACCACCTTACATTTTGATAAAACCAGCGAGCTCAGAATTGAAATTGAAATTGAAATTTATTGAAAAATAACAGATTAACAATTAACAATAAAAGTTATAACCAATTAGATTGATTGATCTAGTGATGCCCACACTAGGCAATGCCTGTATCGTGGGCATCGAAAATAGCAGGAAAAATATATAGTAATTTTTATACAGTTTTTTATATATCGGAACTAACTGTTGCGCGCAACTAAACCTCGTGAATTAAGAAAATAATAAAAAATATAGCTCCTATGTTGCTCTTAGATAAATAACTTTTCTAATGGTGTAAGAATTTTTGAAATCGGCTCAGTAGTTTTTAACGCAAATCGAATATATACAAAAATCCAAAAATACAAATCTTTTTTCTTTATCCTTTCAGTTTTTTTTAATCTCCAGTATATGCGTTTGTAAAGTATCCTTTCGTCCACAATGAAACGGAAATCTTGCGAAACCAATATCGTACTTTCGTCGCAAGTGTCGCGTCCAAAACACAACATCGAACCGTCGATACAACTATTTCGGCCATTACAGGGATAGGGGTTATACTAACAAAATATAAATTGGACAGTTTTACTATGCCATATTGAATATGAGGGCAACAAACATGTATGTAGCGGGCAAATATGATGACCATGATATTTGCATGATGTCGTCGACGCATACCTGTCTACAAACCTCTGTAACGTCGTATTACGTTAATTGCTTAACGACTAAAATCCGTTTCGAATATCTACATCGTCTTTTTACGAAGGGCCTCAGTGGTCAAAAATATTAATAACTTGTAAATCTCCTTGTTTTATTCGATTTTGTGTCAGTCCTTAGACATAGTCCTTTCCTTTTGCCCTCAGAGGACATCAAATGTAATTTGTATAGTATAAAAGAAAATCGTGGACAGCCGGAAGAATGTAGCAAATGGAAACATTCGATCTAATCACAAGAGACCGGTTTCGTAGTTGCGTCCGCGCTGCCGCCAAGGTGACCATAAACATTAATAATGTAGGATAACATAACTAAATACTGTTTACGAGATACACTTTTTTTACTCTATTTTATTTGCATACATGCTCCTATTTCAACCAAGCAAATTGTATCTTCGTTGGCGAATAACCCTTCCATAGAAATGCGACTAAATTGCCTTTAATTAACTAAGTGTTGTTTGTTACGTTAAAATAATTAAAGCTATCGAAAACTTGTTTGAATATTCCAAACATAGGTTAGAAAATAAATACGTACTAATAAATTACGGCGTTTTATTACAAGAATATCACAGATCTAATCACAGTTATTTACAAAATAAACGTAACCTGTCAAATTCCTTCCAACAATTAGTTAATTTGATTTGCTATTACAATTGTTATCATTAGCTTGGCGTTGATGTCCCAGGTTAATTAGTTAATAATTGAAAAAAATCTTGCATATTAAATAAATGTAACAATAGAAAAGACTAGCAGTGGATTTTTAGGAGTTGATTATGATGATGTCATCTGGTCTTACAGCAAACATTTTTGTTTTCCACTAAATCTACTTAATTACAATTCGATTTCTCAAGGAAATTTGATAGTATTTCTGCTAAGATGTTTAGAATTAACGCAAAAACATATCCGATAAGTTGAGTACCGTGTGGTGTCCGCGTGTTGTCGCACCGCTCCGGCCGCGGCCGCGCTCACACCGTCGCTAGCCACCAAGTAGACCACTGCTTCTATTACAAATATATTTATAATCAAAACAATATATCGATATATATTAGGTACAGTATATGAAGCACCACGCGTGTGTGAAAGGTGAAAGTGAGATTGTTGAAAAGTTGTGCTCCTAAAGTGTTGTTATTTCGTAATAAATTCGGAAGGCCCATGCCGGAGCCCGCTCGCCTTCAAACTTAATTGGCAATTCCTCATGCCGGTGAGTTTCGTAACATTTGCCAATAATCGCCTACGGCCTCTATTTACTTAATTATAGATATTTGTCAACGTTATAATGAATGGAAAATAGCTCGTTTGATTGGAAGTATCGCAAAAGGCACGTAAATAAATGTAGAAGTATTATCATCAAAATGTTATTTGTTTTATCATCCCTTTTTGATGTCACCGATAGCTCGATGTGCATGGTGGTGTGCCCACGAATACAAATTCATTGTCTAATCATAGCCTAGTCTATTGCTAATGCATTGCATTTTTTATCTTAGGACACAAATACATTCTTACATACGTTAACAAATACAGTAAAACTACGGACCGATATTATAGTTGTATTTATTTGTATACTTGAATGCGAGAACAAAAAATAAATAAATCAACAGTACTTCAAGTTCTAGCTATGACAACTTTAGATCGATCTGGATGCAACTTACCTACAAGTTATGTCTCCGTGTTTGTAAAAAAGGTGTGTTTTGATATTCCGACAAACTTGTTCTTTAAGAATGGATGGGGATCTCAATGAATAAATTATGTATTTCTTACCTTTTTTATAATATCAATTTCTAAGACGACGCATTCGCAATATTATGTTAACATTTTTTTATTATAATATACATTGAATAATTGTGTCCAATTATCTTCAACTAAAACTAAACTCTGGAACTTTATTTTTCAAGCTTTTAACTGATATTTATTGAATTTTTCTTACAAAATCCATTTACTTGTCACGGAGAAGTGATTATATGAAATAAATATATTACGACGGTGTCATCGGCCGCCGCAGGCTTCATTCTAGAATACGGAGAATTGCATCATCACGACAAATTCCCAACTTGACGACATTCAAACATCCATGAGATTTATTATGTTTTAATAACTTATGAATAAAAAATATATATATCGACGAATTGAGTACCTCCTTCTTTTGGGAAGTCGGTCAAAAATAGACATACTTTACGTTTGCCGAACATAAGTAATCATAAAAAACTTATCCTAACTTCAAATAATGCAAGAACCTTTATTGCGGTATTCACTTATATCAGTTTAATGAGCTTATTAACAATATATACTAACAAAAATGAAACCGGTGTTTAGTATATTTAGAATTCTTGTCATGTCCACTTTCGTATCGATGACAAAATAATTATTCAGCAATTATGTAAAATCGGCGCCTCGTCTCCGACCATATTAAAACAAAACGCACTACAAAATGTCGAAGTCCGCTCCTTATCTCTATAAGTTTGATTATAACACGATATAACAATGCTCTCCTTGTATGTAAAGTACGTCGCAGTAAAAGTGTAAACTGGTATAACTGAGTAACGGGTAAAAGATGCTTACATCAAAAAGTTACCCGTTATGTTTATCTGTGCGCCGGTTACACTTGCGAGATACTGAATTAATTGTTTTGTTTTATAAATACTTATGTATTTGTCAATATTGGCATAGATACGTATTGTTTTACGACTTCGATTGTAGCTTAATGGCCGCTGGGTGAACTGTGCGGGCGGCGCTGCTCGCCATCCGGCATCTAATTGCTCCAAGACGATTGCTCGCTGATAACGAGCGTAACTATGTACTTACATGTATTGACTATTAAAACATCAGTTTTAATATATTTCACTGCTTGTAAAAATCAAGCATACTTACACCACGGTTCATCGTTTGTGTCCATTTTAAACAGACTTTATAAAGTATAGAATAGGCAGTTTAAAAATCACAACGAACAGTAAATTTATTATTTTTTAGCAATTTAGTTTCGAAAAATTCCATATTTATTCCGTTATATCGCGTCTCTACAGTAAAATTTATGCACTAGTGCGGCCGACCTGTCCAAAACAACAACTTGGAGGACGTTCCACATTTTACGTGTTTGTTGATCACCATTTACTTTCCACGCTTATTTATAATATACACAAAGTCTTTGTTTTTTATGAATCGTTTGAATAAATGTCAGTACATATAAGTAAAATATTCCGAATCTTTCAAGGTACAGTCGTATAAGTTCGCAGTGTTACAGTTACAGAAAACATTTGCCTAGCTCCTCTCAACTAACTTAAACTTACATGTAACAAGGAGCGTAAATTATTGAAATTGATCGTTAAAAAACGTTATTTTGGGCGTTTTAAAAAAATGAGAAACGTGATTTGTACTTCGGAATACTGTACAACATTCTTCAACCTTTATCTTTGCAAGCTACGCTTTGTAAGCAAACGTTCCTTGGAACACCGCGTACGACGCTAACTGTACTTATAACGACAAAGCCCATTAAAATTTAATGATCGTTGGGGCCAGTAGCATTAGTCACTACGAAAGGTCCATCGGTTTCTAAATAATACATAAACGACTTAATTATATAAGTGCAGGTCAGTTTCGAAGAATATTTTTTGTTTTTATTCAATTACATTATCGGAGTGCTTCACTGGAAACTAGGCTTATACCATATAAAGCATCAGCGCCGAAATCATTTAAAAACATTAATTTTATTGAATCAGATAAAAGCATTTTTACTTTTATCCGACAGACGGCAAGATAAAACTTTTGGCGGGCATTTCCTTAACATTGTAACCTTTTACAGTCGGTACAACTTGACCGATTTTGAAAAGTGAAGTGTCATTCGTTTCGGATTTATGCCAGAGACGTAGTTATCGAGA
>NW_013527026.1:59357-60008 GCF_000836215.1 Papilio polytes | reverse complement strand
TGTTGGTTGTTTCCTCCAAGAAACTACGGGTTGTCGTTGGAATGCTCTAAGTTAGTAAATGCAAGTGAGACAACTCATGTTATAATCCTCTGTGACAGCGGCGCGGCGTCGCGGCGGAAGGCGACCCTCTATACATTTAAACTAATCTCATTAGGTAAAGCTTTTACTGGAAAACTAATGATTACGGTATAGAATCACAGTTACGAGTGTACCTATGAAAGCAGGTAGGTATCAAAGAAATTGGTTATACGTTAAGTACATTTTGTTAGCGCAAGTGGCAGTTGAATGGCTTCCGGCGACAATATTAAGCGCGGAGGTGATTTGGAACCTTGCCATAGCTGTTCGCACATGTACAAAACTTGTTGGTAAACTTACATTCTCTTGGAAATAACAGAGACGACAATATGCTTTATACGAGTGTCTAACGTGGAAACTTACTGCCATAGTCACCCGGCTGTAAGTCAAGACACGAGACACGTGACAGACGCTGCTCGAGTAAGCAGCGCTTTGTTTGGGATTATACAAAGCCGCATACGTCGGTATTAGCTTCACGTTCGAACTAAAACAAAGGTTCATATATCTAGGGATAATAAATTACATAAGAGCATTTGCATATAACTCAACTCTAAACGATAAGTATGCCTACAAGGA
>NW_013527026.1:42627-48812 GCF_000836215.1 Papilio polytes | reverse complement strand
GCCCCCGCCGCGCATCGTGCTCGCCGCCGCGCTGCTCTGACCGCACCTACACACCGCTTCGCATCGAATACAATACATTTCTTCTCGAGAACCGCCTCGACCACTTCACTTACCGCATAAACTTTATGTTTTTACACCGGCACACGACTGCAGTGGAATGCATTGTCCTGTGTAAATATAATTTATCACGGTAACTGATAATAAATTATACCCAATCTCTTACTATGCGCCAGTCTTCCCGAAAAGCAATATTATGAGTCTGTTGAAATATACAACATAGTAATACATTTATGTTATTCTATTAATATTTAAATATTGTATTTAAGGAAATGTCTAGTTTTGTCCGATAAGAAAATGATTTATTACGTTTTACATTATAAGTCGCGTGCGCGCGTTGCTCCGCACGAGTTGGAAACTACTTATTTACGCAGAGACTTCAGCAATCGGTCGCTGTTCCAGTCTCTACATCATTCACACAGGAATGTACCTCCGGTTATAACCATATAATAATTTATTTCGTTATTGTAAAGTTAAACGCGTAAATATTTTTCAATTCATACATAAAGCGATATATTTTCATTACCTAGAATATTGCCTATTTTTTGAAAAACTTTAATTATCAGACCTTAAATAGACGAAATTTAACTTAATCACATAACAATAATTTTAAATCTTGTTTACTGATAAAACATTCCTCTTTGCATACTGCTTAATGTTAATTGTTGTGACTACAAGTTTGTGTCACATTGCCTTAGTATTTATTGGATGTGGCAAGTGCTCATCTACTCAATAATGTAACATATCATTTGAATATATAAATGATACATAATCAAGATAACGTTTGGAGATTTGTTAAAGCTTAGAAATAAATAAGTTTTATACAAAACGGCAGTTTTTTTTATTCCATATTCATATTTATTTTTTCTAATATTAAAATTAGACAATGAATGTTGAGCCACCAAAGTTGCGGATTAATAATAGAGATTGCATGTGGCCGAGTTGCGTATGTTAAGATGGATGTGTGTTGTGACAAGTATGGATAAGTTAAGAATGTGTATATTAGAGGAAGTTTCAAAGTGGAGAAATTGAGAAGCAAAAGGTTAGCGTAGTCTGGAAATGTTATACGACGAGACAATGGGAACATAAACCAGAAAGTGTTAAGAATTGATGTGGATGGCTACAAAGGAAGAGAGATAGAGAGAGGAAGAGAATACTTTCTTCAGTCTTTCTCTTGGCTTGTGTGAGAGGATTGTGATTTAGTGACAAAGTTTAATCATTAAAAGTATCTTTTTTTAAATTCCCTCGCTAAGTTCTAAAACTCATACTATTGGTCGAAGCAAGTGGCTTATCTAATATGACGTCGCTGTGTTGTCAATACACAGTTTATTTACGTTAGTTTATATAGTAATACACTCTTGAAGTATTTTACTGTTAACACGATATCGAAACCAACTTTAAAATAAAAAATGAATGAATAGAATTATTAATTACCACTTATTTGTACCAGGAATAATAAAAATGTGTCGATTTTTGACTTTTTGACCTTGAGAAGCAATGAGATACTTTGTTTTTTTTTTACGTCGAAGTGACATCTGAGCGTATGTTACGAATGGAATATGACGATTGACGTCAATTGTCTCATGACAACTCCGGTCGCGTTTTAGTCGCTCGAAAGTTGTGGTAATTTTATTTTATTATTTTTAGCTCAATGGTTGATTATTTTCGCGTAAATTTATTTCTGGTTATTGTATAACAAGTAGAATCGATTGAAAAAATAAAAAAAAACATGCATATTCCTTATTGCCTATTTTTCTACAAACAACGAAACGATTGATATCTGGCAACTCGAAGTCACCGTTGGAAAGAGAAATATCAGATACGTGTTGTCATCTCACTAGGTTCAATTTTATTTTGCGTGCAAAAAGACTCTTATGCCCTTAAACTAAGGTTTTATTTCTTTATTTTAACTGCAAGAGGTACAGATAGATCATAGAATACACTCCTGTTGAACGTAGTACCTCCATGACTTACTCTATGCAAATGCAAATTGCAAATGGCCGTCGGCAACGTGACGCAGTTATTTATCCGTCAAAAATCAACTGAAAGTACAAGGGTTTAAGGACGTGAAATAAAAAGAAACGTGCTTATTATTATATAGAACGCTTTCCTTGGTGTGAATTCGGTGTAAAACAATCACAAACCTGTAATCTTACTTTACCAGCTATTTGTATTATAATACTTCAATAACTGGTATTTTTCTTAGATAAACAATGGGTTCTAAAAAACATAAGAAAGAGTCCAAAAAGAAGAAGCACAGGAGTCGTTCGCGTTCCCCATTGGATGTCGAAGAACGTGAAAGAAAACGGCACCACAAGAAACACAAAGATCGCAAGAAGGATCGCTCTCCTGATGGTCAGTACAAACAAAAATATCTTACACATGTAAACGCTGCACGCGGGTGGTAGTTTTCTTTTCTTTCTCGTGATTCAAAGTTATTTAATGAAAGTATTGAAATATAAAAGTCGAATTTCTTATAAAGAATAGGAACGTACCACTAGCGTTGGCGTCACATTATGTTGACGAGATAATGGCATATTCTGGTCATCATTTCAGACATGGTGGCATTCGAGACGGGTAACCGCATCCCGAGTGCTGGTCCGATGAGGTGGGTATTTTAAATGGGTACTCGCCAACTGACCAGTGAGGAGAAGATGACTACAACTATAGCCTGGCAAATGCACTAAATGGCTTTGTTCTTGTACACACACACTTGTATAAAGATATATTAATCAGAGTTACAATTTGTTATTTATAAATACAAGTGGTTGCCATTGCTCAAAATTTAATTCATAAGATTTTTTCATTATTGATAAATAATCCTTTATTAGCAGAGATATTAATTATTTTAAGTGAAATTGAAAGTGAAGCTTTATATTATTGATTCTAAAGGTATTGATCAATGTAACTTGCTGCGGTCACCAACTCAATGACTGTAGTGGGAAATAAATATTGTACCACAAAAAAAAGTTTTAAAGTCCCAATTACTACAAGCCATAATTAAGTTTAAGAATTAAAAAGCTGTCCAATCATATATAAACAAATATAAGTTAAATGAGTCCCCTTTAAAATCAGTCAGTTAAAATTATTTACAATGAAGTATGTGTACATTTTGTATACAAAATCAGTTATCCACCATATTTTAAGTGGTAATTTGTTTCAATGCAAGGTTTTTACTTGTTTTATATCATGTCCTTGTGAAAACAATGGCTGCAATTTGCGTTTGTTGTTCAAAAATCAATGATTATCACATTTTTTAGTATTGAAAAAATCAATGTGGATATATGCATGTAGTAAGTACTATTTAATGTCCTATGTCAGCCAATGCACAGAAGACCCCAAGAATGCTGCCAACCAATGAGTTAGGAAATCCAGTTGCTAGGGGCAGCTTCTATTATGATCTTATTTCAACTAGTTTTATATCTATTTTGCATTATTGGATTATTTTAGGGTGGCAGCTGACATTTGCCCCACCAGCAGCATGGGAGACATTGGTGTAATTTAATAGAAAACTTTCATGTTTAATCTGTTATACTGTCTGATGTTATCAAAGACAGAGAGATATGATGAAAATCTAGTAATACAAGTGTGTAGCCAGTGATAGGGCACTCAGTGTTAGATGTGATGTATCATGTGAGTGCAGCTGTAACGTGTGGTGGTTGTTGCAGTGGAGGAGGTGCCGGTGGACTCGCACCTGCTGCCCGCTGCGGAAGCCGCCTCCAGCCGCAGCCGCAGCCGTAGCTCCAGTGCGCAACGTCACACCTCCAGGTACACAAGAACTTTTAGCTATTTGTAGAAATGTTTTGGATAATATTATAGTGTAATGTTAAAAAAACATGCTTAAAATTAATTTTAGAAGACTACTTATGTCTATTTTTGGTGGTAAGACACACGCTAGTTTGTATTCAAATATATCCATTCATAATAGAATGTTAATAACCCTGCAGAGAAC
This sequence comes from Papilio polytes, assembly GCF_000836215.1. NCBI lineage: Eukaryota > Metazoa > Arthropoda > Insecta > Lepidoptera > Papilionidae > Papilio > Papilio polytes. Next base: position 44,803 of record NW_013527026.1, on the reverse strand, counting down.
ATGAAAAAGAGCAGTCTCCGTCGAGGGGCGGCGGCGCGCAGGAGAGCCTCTCCATCGAGGAGAGCAACCGGCTGCGAGCCAAGCTCGGCCTCAAGCCCCTCGACCTCGCAGAGAAGACGGCAGGTATGTCTAACATTGCCAACAACTGCACATGAATACATCTATAGTATTTAAACAGAGATACCTGAATTGTTTATTACCTGAATTGTAGTTGTTTTCTGTTATATTGAGATTAAATAATTTATAATTACATCTCTTCCTGTTCTTGTACCATGTATGATGAGTTGGATTCACAAATGCTGTGTTGTGTGTCAGATGACGGCAAGATCAAGGACGACCTGGGCGAGTTCTACCACAAGCCGGCGAGCAACATCGCGCAGCAGAAGAAGGCGGACAAGCTGCGGGAGAAGCTGGAGGTGCGCCGCGAGAAGAGGAAGCTGGAGCAGAAGTAAGTAGACATCCCACTGCACATATCTGGTTGTACAGTCGGGGAAACTAAAAGCAGTCCTTTGGATATAACCAATAAGACGCAGCTTTTTAATGTATTTGTTGAAGTAAAGTCGGTCAATGCCTTTTATTATATCAGTTGTAAAACTCACCGCTACGAAATTGGCAGGCTGCAGACGACGCTGCTGGCGGAGGAGTCGGACGACGAGGATGCCATCGCCTGGGTCAAGAAGTCCCGCGAGATTGAGGAGCAGAGGAAAGCGGCAGATAAGAGGGTGAGTGGCAATCTGGCATCTTTTTTGACAACATTTTGTAGTATGAAAGTGAAAGTTCGGGACGTTTTGTGCGTCGGCTCTCACATGGCTTATCGTAAACCTCATTCCGTGATTAAATTTTTTTGATATTAAATTCATAAATACTTACTTATGTGTGAATTTGAAAGACACGTTAGAAAGAAGAATGATTGATTTTGGTTGTCTAACATATGACAGTATAATTAATTACTTGTATACCCACCACCTATGGCCCAACCGACCATCAGGTCATAGAGGCCGAATCGCGGGAGGGCGCACGGTCTGACCGCATGCACCTTAGGGAGTCATAGTCATCCCTACAAGTTGTATTGTCTTCATTTGTGACGAGTCTCCCTCTAATGGGTATGTCGACACAATGGACACGAACACCAGCGCTCTACTCCACTCTATATCTTCGCTGATGTCGACGATGTGCAAACTCATGTAACCTAACAAAGTATACCGCGTTCCTAACGAGATCCGGCTGATAAATCGGACCCGTGTTCTGTGGAACAATCCCATCCATCATCTTCATTCTCGGATCGTCATACCGAGGACATTCCCACAAAACGTGATGAGTATCCTCCTCGGCCTCTCCGCACTCACATACCGGATTCAATGCAACCTCTTTCTAAAACATCCGTGGCCGGTGAGGTCGGAGCCAAGGCGGTGTAATGAGCGGTGCGGTGCGCAGGCGGCGCTGCTGGACGAGCTGGACGCGGCGTTCGGCGTGGCGGCGCTGGTGCAGGAGCGGCAGGCGCACGCGCAGCAGACGCGCTACTCCAACGCGCACCTCAAGGGGCTGCGCGTCGCGCACGACATACACGCGGTCAGGGCACTACTCACTTAATAAACTGATTATTATGTTTTATTGTAATATGTTATTGCCAGGTATTTATTAATTACTCTTTTTTTTTATAGCTTTGTCAAATTTTACTCTACTAGTTTGGTAAAAAATGAAGCTTTTGTTGGACAGTGCTTTTGTTTTCATTAATGAGAATGTGTTCCGCTGTGCAGCTGGGCGAGGAGCGCGAGGTGGTGCTGACGCTGGCGGACGCGCCCGTGCTGGCGGAGGACGCGGAGGACGTGCTCGTCAACGTCAACATGCTGGACGACGAGCGGTACAACAAGGTCCGCGCGCTCTTACATATGTACAACGCTTCACGTAAACATTATCCTGGCTTATCCGTCTACGGACGTGGCCGAGATGGCGCTTAAGTTGGCCGACATCTGTTTAAGAAAACAGTTAGTTAACTAAGTTTGTTTGTTTAAGACTTATGGGGCGTTATCGTCGCTTCGCGACAAAGCCCCCTGTAAAAAGAAAGAAAAAAAAAAGATACGTTCAACGCTATGAACTGCTGTGCACGCGGCTCACGTTTGTGAATGTGGCAGAACATATTGGAGCGCAAGAAGGCGGCGGCGGGCTACCAGGCGTA
>NW_013527026.1:38681-40650 GCF_000836215.1 Papilio polytes | reverse complement strand
CTGTTGTACTTTGCAGCTGATGAAGAAGATGAGCTCGACGGACACGCCGCTGGGCACGCTGCAGATGCTGCAGGAGAAGCAGCGCGAGACGCACTCGCCCTACGTCGTGCTCAGCGGCGCCAAGCGCGAACACAAGTAGCGCCTCGCCGCAACATCCACTTGTATTGTACTTAGCATTTGAGTTCGAGACCAGTATATTTAAACAATACGTAGTCTTTTATTTATACAACTTCCATACATGGCTGTAGTTTAATGCGTTTTTACTCGGATGTCTATATTTTATAGAATATATGTACAAGCATTTCACATTGTCTAAAGCAAATGTAACGTTACCTATGTATTTCCTGTTAACTTTGCATAAAAGCTAAATATAGATATAAATTTGTACACAATAACAGACTTTTATTTATTACCCCAAAAAGCTAGTTACGAATAATTTTGAATAAGATGTTACTGACGACAGACGTCCAAGTACACTTCTGTCTGCTCCTCGGCGAGCCCCCCTCCGCCGCCCGGTGCCGTGCGCCTCTGCATTGGAGCGAAGAGTAAGATAGTACCGTTCACCTTTGAATAAACTATCGCGCAACTCTTTAGTCTCGATTTGATTCCTATGATCCTTCATATAAGGAGGTGCGCACTCTAAACGATGTTCAGTTTTGCTACTAAATAGGAAAAAGCGTATAAGTAAATAGTTGAATTGGCTGCAAAACCAAATTAACAATCGCAAAAACAGTTCATAGTTGTGCGCCCGATCTAAATGTGTCACGTGGCCACGCACCCCTCCCCGCCGACACAGCCACAGCACGATAAAAATGGAAGGAAAAACCTCTCCATCAATGGAGGTCAATGCTGGGACCCTATAAGAGGTTTTGTTTGAATTTCAAGGTCATACAGTTTGTAAAAAATAAACATTGAAGTCTCCTGTCAATAATCGATCGTGCTGCCCATGAGTCACTTTCTGAATATTTTAACGCTAATTACGCTTCTATTACTGAATAGAAAAAAATGGAAGAGGAACAGGAAAGTGAACCTCCGAAGCCACTCGACTTGTTCTCCTTTCTGCCGTACGCATGCGGGCAAATGCAGGCGCCCTTCGAGCTGCAGGTCATACCCTACACTCAATGTCAGTATCAGCCCATCTAGCACTGAATTGATATTTCTTCCGAACGGTTCATTTCCTTATGTATGCATGTATGCGCTGACAATTTTAATACCAGAAACAATAATTGTTTCCTTAATGAGCTGATATGTTTTTTAAATCATCATCATCATTATCTTTTGTCTGTCTTTGGATGCGGGATTCTTCCGCCTTCAAACTTCCCAGTGACCCGACATTATTAAATTAAAAACTGAAAAGTTTTTATGTGGTTATTGTTCGGTTCACACTTGGTCAATAGCGCGCAGTAACTGAACTGTCAAACGACCTGCACACTGTGAACGTTAACTGGCACCAGTGAGCCCATACAATCTACGACTGGCCGTCGCAACTGTTCAACTGTCTGGTCAAGTGTGACTCTGGCATAACTGATTAACGCCGGTGCAGTTAAAACTATACTTCATAAATTTTGTTTGGTGCACAGTCCAGCCCTCGTTGCGGAGGAGGCGCTCGCGTCGCAGCTCGAGCCTGGCGCGGAGCTCCATCGCCTCGGCGGCCTCGTTCGGCTGGCGGCGCGGACCCATCAACATCATCGTCGTCGAGGACCTGCTGGGTCATGTCCTCGAACTGATATTTTGGCGCTGCAAAATGATTCCTTCTTTGCTTCTCAAGATCGTTTCTCTGTGCATCCCCTATCATCCGAACTTGAGCAAAATATCGGTTCGATGGGGACCCTTGCGAGGATTCGGCCTAAAGGAGATCGTTAAATTTCTTCCAACATCCTACCTGACCGAAATCTGCCTGGACGACTCGCCGATACCTCAGCGCGACGCCCACACGCTGCTCGAAGCAAGCACGTCGCTGCGGTGGCTG
>NW_013527026.1:23911-35566 GCF_000836215.1 Papilio polytes | reverse complement strand
GACACGCGCCGCGCGCGCCCCGACCGGATGCCGCACACGCTGACAACCATTACTAATATTATCTACAACAATCTTCGGGCGATCGGCCGCTGATTTTATTTAGATCGATGTGAGCTTAAACAGGTTTTCAGCGTCCCTCAGGTCTTTGATGTGTTTGAGGTCCGGTACTGGTTTTTCACAGGTGAATATAACTATTATGAAACTGAGTCATTTTTGTAAAGCGCATCATTATTCAAAGTTTGAAGATCGATTAGACGGTTACACAAATTTTCACTACACGGAACTTAGAATTGATGTTTTAGCTCTTGAAAGAATAAAAAAAATATAAATGACCTCGGACGGAATATTGCGGAGGGCCTGTGGGCGTGGGGCGCGGCGGCGGCGGGCTGCTGCGGCGAGGCGGTGCGCTTGCTGTACTGCATCTTGATGCGCAACGTCGGCTCCGTGCACGAAAACCTCCTAAGTACGACGAGTGACAGTGTTTACGGCGAAATTTGATGACAAAGAGAAGCCGTCGGTGCCGAGCCGGGCCCACCTGTAAGGCTGGCCGGTCTCGAGCTTCCAGAGCAGCAACTCGGAGGCGTAGGAGGCGGTGGCGATGGTCAGCGGGATGCGCACGGCGGCCGCCAGCACGTCGTCGCGGTGCCGCGTCTCCCAGCTTTTGCCCTGCGTCGCCAGCCCCTGGTCTTCGAACTCCGTCACGTGCCGGTTCCACCCCACCGCTAGAATTCTAATGCGATTCTCTTTAAGCGTAATCTAATCTAAGAGCGTCGGTGGCTCAGAGTTTTAATCACTTGACTTGTAATAATAAATCTTGGGTTCGAATCCCGCCATGTACCAATGTGATTTTCGATTCTAGAATTTACCCGACGTTCTTACGGTGAAGGAAAACATCGTGATGTAACTTACACATTTTGGAGAAGATATTTAAAGATATGTGTGAAGTCAACCAACCCGCAGTGAAATAACCAACAGGACCTGGACCGGCCCAGACCAGAACAGGAAAAATGCTTTTCAACCCAAAAAAAAGTTCAGACAATTAAGCAGCCCAATACCTAACGGTAGTGTTGCTAAAGGGCGATTCGTAAAGGATGGATCCATTAAGTATATCAGAAGGAGTTTAGTTGTCAGGTATAAGTAGTCTCATTAAAATCACTTATTCACTATTTAAGTTACTCAAATTAATCTTCCATCTCTACTGTATGAAATCCAAATTAAAACTTCACTTTGTTTACCTTCCTTCGATCCAAAAGCAGCTGGTGACCTCGCACATGTGCTCGATCTCCAAATACCGCAGACTCACACCGGTGTTGAAGTTCCACGTCTGCCATGCAAACCTCACCCTTATGAAATGTCTAATTTATTGCGAAAAACGGTACAGTTTCTTTTATGTGCGAGTGAGTGTGGGAAACCTTGAGGGTGCCGTCCCGGGCGCCAGTAAGCAGCAGCTGGTACGCGGGGTCGAAGCAGGCGGCCGTGATCTCCACCGGCACCAGCTCGCCGTGCAGCAGCCGCGTGTGCGCAGACCGCATCACCACGTTGCGTTTGCCTGGCGCGACGCGTACACCATGCAAGCAAACTTTCAAGCTAAATGCTAAACATTTTGTAAGCTTTCCAAAATTACGGTGATGTTCCATTGAGACTATTCGTTTTAACGTTAAACATTCACTTAGGAAAACGAAAATATTTTCCTATGTTAATGAGTACAGTAAGGTCACCGATGAGAGGATCCCAGTTGATAATGATACTGTCCATGCCGCACGTGATGATGACTTTGAAGAGTGGGTTGTAGAGGAGTTTGGAGACGGCGCGGGAGTGCGTAAAGCCGTCCGTGTGCAGCGGGTTGAGCTGCTCGTCCAGCACCAGCACGGCCAGCTTCACCGCCGCCAGCAGCAGCTCGCGCGTCGCCGGGTTGTACACCGCCGAGATCGGCGTGCGCTCGCCGATTTGCGGCGGAACGTCGATGTAAGTCTACCGAGCGAAAACTGTTTAACGATCTTACTTTCACTAGGATTACAACATAAACGTTGACAAGTTTCTCTGGCCTCTACGTCTAGTTGTATCCTGCGAGCTCCACCAATATGTTAGCCCTATGTATTCCTTTATCGAATAAAAAGTTTGTTGAAATTTATACCTGCAGACAAGCCTGCGCCTGCAGGTCCCAGACTTTGATGGTGCGGTCCCTGGCCAGGGAGTAGGCGCGGCGCGCGCGGTCTTGCAGCACTAGCGCAATGATGCCGGCGCGGTGGCCCTGCAGCAACGCGCTTGGCGCCGTCGACACGAACGAGTTCCACACGCGCACGCAGCAGTCGGGCCCGCCCGTCACTAACACGTGCGCCTCCTCCTCGAACGCGAAGCACTGGATACCCTGGCCGCACACATGCATTCACTGACACGAGATCCATACCGCCTATCCCGTACGCGCCACATTGTATATCAAGTATCAAATTATTCATCGATCACAGAATTGGCTGCTACCTTACTGTGCTGTCGGAAAACGACCGCTAGACTGTCAACAAACCTTTTCATTGTGGAAGGTGTTGTGAGTACGGGAGGCGGCGAGGTCGCACATGAGCAGCGCGTCGGGGCACGTGGCGCACGACACGACGCAATGTAGCGATGCGTAGTATGACACCTGGCGCACCCAGTCCGTGTGCGCGCGCGGGAACTCCACCAGCTGCAGCTCCGCCAGCAGATCCGGCTGCAAGACAACCAGCTACAGCGTCCGCTCACCTTCCATTACCATGTGGTGTGTGTGCATGTGCATCGAACCCGCTTCTGCAGGTCCACGTGGCGCAGCTGCTGCAGCGCTCGGCCGGGCTGGTTGCGGAAGGGGCCGCGCATGAGGGGCGAGAAGCGGAGCACGCGCACGTACCCACCCACGTCGCCGCACACCAGCAGGCAGTCCTCGCGCTCGTCCTTGTCGAAGTGGTAGTACATTGTACTTATCTGACACATCAATTATACAGTCATTTACTTATTCAAGGTATTACATAGAACGTAACGAGACAATCATATATTTTATTAAATTATTTTCCCTACTTATAAGTTTTTCTCATTTCGTCACGTCCAAAAGATTTTGCTAATAATCGCATTAGATTTACTTAATTTATAGGAACTACTCGATATTTACATAATAACGTCCAGGTTTACTGCGTCGTGATACGTTGATCCGATCGAATCAATCGATCGATTGAATCGATATTATATTCACAAGTCTCATTACCTGTTTACAAGTTGGTCAGTGATGAAGGGGTTATTCAAAATTTTGAATATTTATTTTACGTCACCATGTACTCCCAGCTTGAAATGATGATTTTGAGCGTAAAGGTGCCGGCGCTGCAGTCGTAGAAGCGCAAGTCGCGCTCCGTCGAGCTGGTCACCACGATGTTGACGTCTGGCATGCACGCCAGGTCCGTCACCCACGTGGAGCGCACCTTCAGCGCAGCTGCATCCAACACTCACTATCTCACATAAACATCATCTATGTATCCCTTCGTCTATAATAATATTACGTTTGAACTATAACGTTTTACAGATAGTAATATAACAATCATGGTCTGTATGCAATCGGAAATCTGATTCTTTTTTAATGCTGCAAGTGCATTTTTATAGTGGAGAACTGGAACAATAACCAGCGGCAGATAGTTACGGCATGTAGATTGCGCGCTGCGCAGGCGCACCATGTCCAGCGACCACCAGCTGAGCATTCCATCGCGGCTGGCCGTCACATAGCAGCCCTGCATGGGGTCCGTACTACGATCCTGGCACGGTATAACGCTACGTTTTACCATCACTAGACACATACTTAAATATTCATGTTTTTGTCCATTTAAGGTTAAGGAAACTGAAGATTTGCGGTGTCTTAGTCATTGTCTTGGTCTAGTATTATCTATTTTTATACTCGAATATTGCCTGCAGTTCTTAGTTTCGTTCTTAACACTCGAAAATTAAATTTACTTTAGCAACATCTGGACAAAAGCATATTCTAGAGATGGGATGGCGGTGTTGCGAGCGCATAATCTTCGGCAGGCCCATGATAGGCAGCTGAAGTGACTCGCCCTGGTCTTCCTGGTCGCTGGCGAAGTGGCCCAGCAGCAGGTGAGACACCAGCTGGTCCCAGTTGATTTCACCGTCGCGGCTCGTATTGATCTTAAAGAATATTAAGCTCTTATGTAATCCAATAATATCGTCGTCAGTTGCATTAAGTATATTTTGTCTACGCTGTTTGTTTTTTTTTATTTAATTTTTTATTTATTAACTTCTATAGACTCTTGGTCCGTACTTTTTTGCACAGTTTGTTTTTCTTTTCTTTTCTTTAATCACCCATGTTAATCATCAGTATCTAATCAGCTACATATGTTGCCAAATAAGTTTGATTGGTTGATTAGAGGATCGCCTGCAAGTACTATGCGACTAGTTACCTTCATAAAAAGTATTTTAAACTCTTCATCATCATATTCTACGTTAAGCAGAGTTTTTAAGAGATTTCTAAATTCGTTTTGAAGTAGCTTATTCCCGTACGTGGTCTCGAAGACTTCTTTTATCTTGACCATGTCGCTCATGGAACACCGCTCGTGCAGCGGGATGTTCCTCCACTTGCGGACCTGCGGGGACATGCTGCCTTCGATGCTCGACGACATCGTCAGCAGCGATCTCATGTCGCTATCGTTTGCCATTTTTGCTACTCAATAGGACTACAGTTATTACAAACTCATAAAAAAAACAATGTTTATGAATATTGTTGTCAATTTCATGACAAACCGGTTGAGTGTAAAGAAATAGTTTGTATAGGTACTGATTATTTCAGTGGATTAATAAAATTCAAAGATTTTATATTTAATTTTTAAATGAATTATATGATGTGCATGTGAAGTATAAAGACAAGCAATAGTTAGGATCCGCGAGCATTCATAAACATGGCTTAAAAACGATCAGTAAGACGCCAAGATCTAATATTATTAATATTTGGATTTTGTCTTAAAATTACAACACATCACTTTAATTTGATTTTAATAGGTTTTTCAATGTTTAATGTTCTAGTAATTCACCTAATTGACTCTGCATAAAACTGCATAAAATCCTACATGTCACTGTCACTTGGGACACAGCTGTCCTGTCGTTTTGACATTTTATTTTGATGTTTATGATTATCGCTCTAACCTCCTATAACCCTTATTTAAATTATTAAACTAATACATATATCACAATAATGTTCCTGACATTTAAACTTCTTGCTAACAGACATCCTTCGTTTATTGCTCGAACAGTATTTGTAAAGAACAACAACGTAGACGACGCCTGTAGACTCGTGAACAGGATTCTTGGCAAAGAAGGCATCTTGGAGCAGTTTCGTCTTACGAGATATTATGAAAAACCTTTCCAAGTAAGTTTGTTTTGATAAATATAAAATTCTTGGTAATTGACGCCCCAAATTTAGTTGTAAAACCTTAACTGAATATTTAATTATTAACTTTGCAAAACTATTTATTACCTAATTCAGTTAACATGTACTTAGCGCAAAATTTATAATAGTTTTTATTTACAGACAAGGCGACGAGTGAACCATGAGAAATGCAAGGCAATTTATAATGAAGACATGGAGAGGAAAATTCACTTTGTACTTAGAAAAAACCGTCACGAGCCATTCCCTGGATGTCATTAATTTTGAAATTGATAATTTAAATCTAGTGAAAACCAATCGTAGTTAGGAAATTTGAATTACAAAGATTACTTTTTACTTTTAACAAATATGCTGTTATATAATGTAAACATCTTATAACAACTTTTAAGACTTTTACTACCCTCAATATTAAGTTAGTAGAACATTATGAATACAAAGAAGGGTGAGTCTACATGTATGTGGTTTGTTTTTTTATGTATTATAGAGTGTGATTGAAATACAATACAATACTATACTATTATAAATAATAACTAAAGGTACCTATACTGATATTATAAAGAAGAATTGTATTTTTGTAAAGGTTTGTATTTTTGTATGTATTGAAATAACTCAAAAACTACTGGGCCGATTTTAAAAATTCTTTCACCATTAGAAAGCTACAGTATTAACAGGCTATATTTTATTATTTCAGGCATGTGTAGTCAAGGGCAACAGCTAGTTGTCAATAAAACAAAATATTTAGAAATCAATAAACATCATACAAAAAGTTTTATTCTTAACATATAGCATTACAATTCCACAGCATTTATATACAAGAACAAGAACATCATCACACCAATATAATAAATTTATGGTAAATTTTGCACTCATCATTCTCAATGAACAGCTGTACATCATATTAATTCTAAGAAAATTATATCAAAAGTTAATGTAATATTCTTTGGTAATAAATTCAATAAAATGGCAGTAGTCTGTAAAAAGCAATTGTATACTTAACAAACAGTAATTAAACATGTAAAGCACATCATCCATCAATCATAGAACCCAGTGTAGTAATTCCACTGGAAATAATTTGCCATAGGTTCACAATTTTTTCAATAATAAAGCGAACTAACAGGACAAATCAGAGGCACAACACAATAAAAAATCTTGAGATTTTCTTGTATTAAAGTCAGGAGTCTGCACTGTGAGTAAGTAGTCGGCCCATTTGACACAGAGAGGTCGGCGGCCAGTGGGCGCACTGTCACGTGTAAGTGAGGCAGACGTCCCGCCGCAGTACGTAGTAGTGGTAACGGTAGCAGCGGTGGCATGTCTTAATGCCGCAACGGTAGCTCATGCCCCCCTGCGGCTTGCCCTTGCAGTACTTCAGGCCACAGGGATACCAGTTCACACACACCTGAATATTATTGTTAATATAAACTTTAAATTTGAAATACATAAACAACTCAAACCCCTGACCTAGGAATGCAAAGATTATAGATTTATAAGTTTATTTAATGAATTGCTTAAGGCATGCTCGTACAAGGTCACTTTTAAATATTTCTGATGAATCCCTTACTTTTTAAGTATAGCCATCAATTTGCATACCTCTATGTGACAAATACATTCTTTTGAAGTATCATTCTCTGCTACACACGGGCCAACACCCGGCTTGCCATCAGATGTGTCAGCAGACAGAGCATTAGCCGGAAACGGGGTTACTTCTGCTGAATATGATAACTGCGACATACCTAGAAGGAAATTGCAAACATTGATCAGTGGGGGAATATAATGAATATTCTATGTGAATAAAATGAACCTTGAATGAAGTATGAATGAAGTACCTGGCCTGGGGGCCCATCTGGAGAGATCAGCAGTCCTTAAGTAGATATGGTCCCTGGCGGGGGCGCAGTGGCGCGCAGCCGCGGGCGACAGCAGCCGCACGGCGCGCCCCGCCCATGCCGTCGCTGTCGTCTGCCGCCACCCCTTGTCCTCCTCCGCTACACGGACTGTTCCTGGGTTTTTCTATAATATAAAATCTCAATAATCAGTCGATAACAAAAGCCTTCAGTACATTTTCATTGCAAGATAATAAAGAGTATGTTAGTAAAGTTAGAAAGGTTTCCTATAGTATAAAAAGGGAAATAAAAAAGTTACAAATATTGGTCAAGTAGTTAAACTAACCTGTCTCAGTTTAGCCATAGCATCTGGTGCAATAAAATCAGCCTGTGCAGCATGAGTTAGGAAGCAGAGAGTCTGGAATCCACTTTGACCCAGTTCCTCCTCCGCTGGTATCACCACTTTCATAGCTTCCACCTCCTTAACAGATATTAACATGACTGTGATATTTTCAGTTGATAGAATTAAAATGTATATACAATGAAATATAAGCAGATGATGCTTGCAGAAGTGCTTGCACATTGTCGATTTCTTCACATCAGAGTCACTTACATTGGTAAAGTCTACAAGTTGAGAGACATAAACTCCATCCAAGCGCAAAAAATCTAGTATAACAGTATCTTCCGACACATTTGCTGTTATATTCTCCTGCATAACATCGCCACCCTGCACAACTCAACAGTTTAATAAATGTATTTAGTTGCAAAAGTTATTTAATTATAGAAAGTTTCACACCTGATTTTTTACATTGATTAGAAGCTGCAAATTAATTGGTTGAAATAGGGTGTAAAGAAAAATAAAACTTGTATGTAACTGCATTTTCCTCTTATAGAAACATTCATAACAAATACTTTTTCACTTTTGGGTCCAAACCAAAACAGTAAATCTTGTTATTAGTGATATATATATTCCCTTATATTTTATAAATTACTTAGCTTTTTTCCTAAATACATACATACTGCGCATTTTTGTTTTAAAACATGTATCGTATTTATTCTAACTAATTAATTGTAATTACTTATTGAAGTAAAATATAAAACATTATAAAATGTAAAATGAGCAAAAGCAACGTTTGTATTTTTCTCTGTTTTTTATATTACGTCAAATGTCATTGTCAAATTCTGTGTCAGTGTCAGTTATTTCTAGCAATGTTCCGTTTTACTTACAAAGTTACAACGCTTCCCATTTGGCCCTCCCAAGGTTTAATTTGATATTAATTAATATTAACTTATTTGTTTTATTTTACCCGCTCTCAAATAGCATTTAGAAGTAATTATATTATAGTACAAAATTAAAATTGAAATAAAAATTAAATAAAATTGCTTTTTCTTTTATGATTTTTCTATTTTTAGTCCATCATATTGCATACGAATACGATTCCTCCCGATGTGCGACGGAATAACAAACGATGAAACGAACGTCATCTAAATCGGAAAGGAAGGGCGATGTTGCACATAGACAGCTGTCGTTTCATTTTCAGCTGATTTTTGTATACGCTAGAGATCATTGTGAACCAGAGTACATATCGTAGGAGTGTTGAATTACTGCATAGTCTTCAGAGTAATCTTTTGTCGATTGGGTAATCTCCTTAAGCAGCGAACGCGAACAATCGAGAAGCATAGTTTTGTAGGCACGAACAAAGGGAGATGGTCCATTGAGTGCGGGTGGTGCGTAGCGGGCGGCCGTGACGTCACAAGAGCAAGGTGTCGAGGCCGATGCGGCGGATGCGGAGAGCGCGCTCGTGATCTCGGCGCTACGGGGAGCGCGGCGAGCACGCGCAGCCGAGAGGGCCAGCCTGGCCTCCAGTGAGTCGGGCGACGAGGGCGCAGGCCAGCGGCCGCCGCGCAAGCGCACCCGCAGGCTGTCGCCGGAGCCCGCGGCCATGCACCAGCCGTGCGCCAACGGCGCGGTGGGCGCTCAGCACCACGTCAATGGTGATGCGGTGGCCACCAACGGCGACTTCCAGCCGCCGGGGCGACGCATGAGCCAGACAGACCAGGAGATTGTGCGTCTCATCGGCCAACACTTGCTCTCCATAGGATTGGAGTGAGTTTTTTTGTTTTGCTTAATTAGGAAACAATCTGTAGCTCATTTCCAGCTCTTGGTAGTAGAGACTGGATCACCGACATGCTATATGCATTGATGAACTAGCTCGGCTTTAGCAATCCCAGAAACTCATAGAATACCAGCAAGAAGTTAATAATTTATCATTTTGGCCGATTGTTGAAGGAATAGTTGTTCAATTCTAGATCTCTTCCCTATGCCATGTCATTCTAATAAGATAAAGACTGGAATGCTTCAAATGTTTTGTTAGTTGTTTCTATTTGTCTCCTCTTTATCTTGTTAATGGCGACTAGGTGAGGCAACACATGTACTTAATAGCTTGTAGGGATGCACATGGTAGTGGTCACGTAACAGGAGGTCTGCCTTTGCCTTTGCTACTTTCTTACATAAAAGTGACAAAAGAAATACTTGAGGTACAGGGAGTCTTACATTCAATTACATACATGTTATGGATATCCGACATTTCGGAACAAAGATAAACAATGACTATTGTTAGTAACAATCTTAGTACTATTGTTATATTTTGTCATGTCATGTGCACATTTTATTTGACATAGGAATAGGAAAACATACAATTTATAATTAAACCCACATTAGTTTAACAAAAACTTTACACTTATTTGTTCTCTATCTTATTTCTAAATAAAACCGGCAGCACTTTTTTTATTTATAAAATATTAGAATGTAGCCTAATTATGCATTTCTTCATTAACATGAGATAAGAACAAGGCTGATTTAAATGATGTTGCATTCTCCAAATATTTCAGTGACCCATTTAATATATCATTCTAAAAGTAAAAAAAGAATTATTATGTATACAACAATATATAAAGTAGAAGATGGACATTTATCAGGTCAAGGTCTCTCTTAAACCTTACCACATCTTGAGGGTGTGCAAAAATTAAAACTCCTTATTGAATTAAATGAAAATATACACAACTGCTTTGTATGGTCTGTGCTCAATTTGCAGCAACTTGCAAGGTTGCATTGCTGCTGACTTCATTACTATATGACATTGAAATGTATGTACATATATTAATCAATATATTATATGTAATGTATTAGGTCTGTTGGTTAATTACTGATAAAGTATTAAGTAAACTTTGTATATTATCATAATTGGTATAAGGGCAGTTACACACTAGCAATCTCGGTGCCTCGCGAAAGATCGCACGGAAACAGAAAAATTTTGATCGACATATAAGCTTTTTTGTAGATATTAATTTTCTCAAGCATTTAAATAACGTGCTAGTGAAAAATCCATCAAGCTACGAAATCCTCGTGTCTTTGTGGCAATTTGTCTTTGTTTTTAAATTTACACCCTAATTACACTAAATACTATTCTTTACACGTGAACTTGAACAAAGAAATGTCTCTGAGAGAGAGTGCGTTGACTCCCCAATTGAATAGGTTTCGAACTCCGCGAGGCCCGCCCTTTGCTCGTCTGCCCGTCTGGCGGACGTTCTGATCAACGCCCGCCTGGAGACGCAATCGATACCTCTGTCTTTATCCTGTAGTTCAGTATTTTAATTACATCTAATATTAGATATTGTACAATGATATAATCGAATTATTTCTATCGATTAGTTTAAAGTTTTTAACAATTATAGATAAGATCATAGTGAGCTCATAATATACGCGATTCCTTAGGTTTTCCTGTGTTTTTACCCTCGTCTTAACATACGCCAGAACAATTAAACTTTGTGTTGATATTTAGGCCTTTACAGAAAATTAATCACCATAAATTAGATCCACCAATCATAAATTAGGTGGCATTAACAGAAAGCAAGCCAGTGTGTCTGTGTTGTAAACAATGCTCGCCCGCTCCCCCGCTCCCCCGCGGCCCGCGACCCCGCCGGCCGCAGCTATTCCCGTCGGATCGCGGGAGCCCTGGATCGATCCATCCCACCTCACCTGTCACACCTGTATTCATAATAACATTTAAACTACCAATGTTGCGATCTAACAACTTGTCTTAGAATCTTCTTAAATTTGTAATGTCTCTATTAAAACTGCCAACTTTATGATGTGGCGAAATCGAGTATCGAGATAAAGTTCGGTTTTTCGACCTTTGCAATTCGACCATTGTTTTATTTCATACTATGCTGTCGTAAGAACTTGCTCAGAATGGATATTAAAAACACTTCATACGGTATAACTATGTATTTATTGTATTTTTCGTTTTTTAGTTGTATTTTTAAAACTTAGAGGTTTATGTTTGCGTGGTGTGCGCGGCCGCAGGCGGAGCGCGGCGCTGCTGATGGAGGAGTCTGGGCTGCACCTGGAGCATCCGGCGGCCGCAACCTTCC
>NW_013527026.1:0-21650 GCF_000836215.1 Papilio polytes | reverse complement strand
CGGCAGACTGCGCGGTGTACTGCGCGGCGAGCGCGGTATCTTATACGAAGAGTAGAGGCGCGCCGGACGCTCCGGACGCTCCGGACGCCTCCGTGCTGCTCACTCGGTTTTACTCGTTTGTAAATAGTTACGTTTACGAGCGTCTCGCTCACTCTTGCGTAGTGAAATACCTTTACAATATTAATTCACAAATCGGACAAACAAACTGAGTTTTATTTCTTAACGAATTTCGTCGATGATCATTTGTAGTCTTCTGTGTGGCAGTTTTTTTTTATTTTGTAAATTTTTTAATTCGTAAATATAATAAGTCCTCGACAAGGTGACAATGTAGATTTAATATTTAGAACGAGGCATACGACTGTCTTATCGCTGATAGTACGCATAACATTTTAAGACTTTCTTGTGTCGCAAACTAAAAATGTTTGACTCGAATCTACGAGTGTATGTTATGGTTGTAAAGAACTCGATTCTGCCCCAAGTGGGCAGTACAATTGTACTACACGGTGTATGAACTGAATACTTATGTTTAGTACATCATTACGATGTTTGGCAGCATGCAGTAACTGTGCCATTAATTGTGCAATATCGAAGTAAAGTTGTGCGCAGACAGGTTTGTCGTCGGTGCAGTGGACATCGCAGTCATCGGAGCGTCCACTCATTTCCCCGCCGCGGCTTTTGTATTGTGCCCGTTTTTATTGAATGCAAATATAAGCAGAATTTCTTTACGTACAATAGAGAAGCGGCTGCCGTGACGTCACCGCGGCGGGGCGGGGCGGGGCGGGGCGCGCGGGCGCCTGTAGTTTAGTTAGGCTTAGATTAGAGTATCGCTGACGGTTGTTTAGAATATATCTTAACACGGGAACTTTAAGAGATTAAATAAAGTGTTAATTAATTATGTACTGGGCAGTCAATAACCGACTTAACTTCGCTGTGCAATGTATGTCGCGTGTGGGCGTGTGGGCGTGTGGGCGTGTCCGTGCGGCCGGGTGCCCCGCCCCCGTCGCTCGGCGCAGGCGACGCGCTAGGTATAGATTTGGATTAAAATTAATTAGGTTTAATGATCGGAAATAAGTTAGTCGACGAGATAGGCTCTATTTTTGTACCGGCCATCGAATCTCGCACGGGCTTAGATTATTTTATCGTTAAGACTGAACCGAACTGGCAGCCGCCACGCGGTTTTATATTTGAAGACTTGAAGGTGGGACCCTGAGGTAGTAACGGCCGACACCGTCATCTGTCGCACTGTTAAACAACGTCAAGTCTCAATATAGCAAGAAAATTAACCGTTTCCTCTGAAAATCACGAAAAACTATCATTAAAATCTGTCCAGTGGTGTCGGACACATGTACACTTGCATAAGGAACAGACATTGATTATTATTAATAAGAGATTACTGGTTCAGTTTTTACTCATAAAATAAACCGTTTTTAAATTTATGATGTGACCTGTTGTTTGGTGTGCGATGTGGGTGAGGTGAGGGCGGGGGCGGCGGCGGGGGCGGGGCGCGGAGGTTCGTCGAATCCATTGTTATAAATATAATTATATCAATAAATTTTCTATTGTAAATTAATATTATGTCTTATTTGCCATCCTTTCTGCATCACCGTTGTGATTGTGGGCGAATTGTACGTTTTTAACATTACAATATTCTATGAGACAGAAAGTATTCACTTGTAATTTGATCATAAAAGTAACAAAATATGTATGGAAAATAATTTTAATATATCAAATGAACCAAAAACATTTATTTCACATGGGATAAATTGTAACAAGTATAAATATATCTTAAATAACTACATTTTAGGTGTCTTTCATTGTCTGCAGGTTGCCCTTGTAGTTAATGACTACCTCTTGTCAATGATCTCCAGTCTGTGTTGTGAAGAATTGTTACGTCTCACAACACACACAACTCTACTGAAATGCAACAAGCCTCGTATAGACCAACACCTCATACTCAAATATATTTTGATTTCAATTAATTATTTTATTTTATATTTAAATCTCAGAAGATCAATGTCTCATAGATACATTTTTAATATTTTTTCAACTTTGTTCAACAGATAACACTCAGAGAAAGGGTTACAATACTATTACATTTTTATTATCTATACAAAAATTGAGATCTTTCTCTACATGTATCACACCAGACATACTCCTCTATAAATTGAATATGACATCTGACGCCAATCCTGGCATATTCACAGCGGAATGATTCAATCTATCCCGGTCGCCAGGACTATAAGTTTGCAGTGCCTGACTTCTCCACCAGCTCCAGCAGGGTATGCAGGGAGGTGTCAAACAGCTCGCAGCGGATGGGCATCTCCAGAGAGTAAAAGGGGTTCTTTAGCGCATAGTCCGAGTAAAGCTCATAAATGCGCTTCAGGACCGCCTCCGCCCCGGCCATGCTGGGCTCTGTCACCACAATGAACTTCACACCTAACAATATACAGACATAATTAACTTAATAATCCTACAAAAGCAAATAGTCATATATTGCATCTTCTTGAAGAATTTAACCTGTTAATGTCTGGAAGCAGGCCAGCTTGAATGTATCTGCGGTGAGGAGCTCGATGCCCGAGGACTTCGGCACTGGGCTGAGCTGGCTGGCCAGTGCAAACAGCGGGTAGAACATGCTCGCCAGCACTATCTTCTCATTAGTTGTGGCTCTAGCACGACCAAACTTCAAACTTAGAGGGTAATTTTCCTGGAATTTGTGACAAGTACAATATTAGATGGTGGTAACCTAACATTGTAGTTTTTGTAAGAAAGCATAGATTAGAATTTAAGAGATTTAACTGTAGTTAAGTCAGGCTTAACTGTTAGTCCTATTACTAAAGAATAGTTTAGCAATGAATATGAATTTACCTTAGCTTCAATAAGATCAAAGACATCTCTTCCATCCTCAGTGGTGCGGCCGGCCACCGGCGACCCATTCACAGACAGCAGCATATGCCCAACTGAAATATGTACATTCAAAAACATTGCTAAGTCAGTTAATGTAGAACATAGATAGAATGTAGATCAATATAAGATTATAACTTGTAAAAGTTAACACAGAAGGAGTAACTCATAATTTACCATTAATTCCATCTCTTTGGCCGAAAACAACGACAACTTTCTTATTTTCATACTGTAGCTTTATATCCAGCGGATAGCCAAATGTTTTTTCCGTTTCAACTTTTGGTATGCTGTGATCATAGTTATAAATCAACCCGCCGGATTTACTCACTATATAAACTCCGTATATAACCATTTTTAGTTAATTTCTATTTCTTATTTGAATACATTTATGATAATAATTAAAACAAATTGTAAACACCTCCAAAGAAATGTCAACTTTGACAGGCATATTTTGATTTTGAAACTTGACATTGACAGTTACAGCAGATGATAGTCAAAGGTAGGCGCAGTAAAAAAATAAAAACTAGTTTTTATGTCGTGAGAAAACCCACACGGGAACAGCTAGTTTGTAATTCTCGGGCTGTATACAGGATTATAGGTCATCTCTTCGGTACAGTTGCACTGTGATTTGGCATATTCAGTGACGAGTTATATGTTATAGGTTTTCGCGGTTCAGCTCATTATAGGTCACCACTGAGGAGCTCGCAGCCTACCCTAGTCTAGGGTGACTATGCCTGAGTCAATCACGCCTGCCCAGTGGGTGTTGTTTGACTTTACACATAACTTTAAAACATCGCCAACATGTGCAGGTCGCATCACAATGTTTTCCTTTACTGTAGAAACGTCTGGTAAATCGTGTACAAATGAAACTCGAAAATCACACTGGTACCACTCAGTGCCACTTATTTGCAGTATTACACCCCAGGTGCAGACTAAGGGAGGCTGTGAAACGATACCGGAACCCTTATGTTCGGCAGAGTCGTATTTAAACAACGGTTATCTAAGTAAATATGAGTTATAAACGCCAATAACCTAATGGTTTGTGGTACGGATTATCGATCTTGGGGCCGAGCGTTCGAATCCAGCCACTCGACTATTATGCCGAACCATATCTTAGCAGGCTGCTGTCAGGCGACGTTTCCACCTTCTCCATCTCCCCTCTTTGTCTGCTCCCCTCTCCTCATCTATCCTAGCACAAGCATTAGTTGCACCTTAGTTGGAATGGTTAAAGTGCATATTAGTGAATTAACAAATATCTGCTAATATAAAAAAAAATAATTCGAATAAACTTGACTTTATTAACGAAGCTAGCACACAGCTTTTTTCAATCGTGTAAACTTTTCCTGTATCTATTGTTACACCTGATTATAGAAAATGTGTATAAACACCAGAATTATAAAGCAATTATTTATAGATGAAAGTTGCACGCATGTTTACGTCTAATTTGAAACTGGTAGGTGTGCGTTTGATTCATGAGCTGTTAAATGTTTAACGTTTGTTATTGTGAGGGAATATTGTTACGAGTGGTGACGGAGTAGGAGCACTGAGGCCTACTCTACACTGCGCCGGCGTTGGCAGCACGTCATTGACGACGTCAGCTGTTGTGGCTACGCTGCTTGTCCCGTGTACTATGTCGGCTGCGGTGGGCGGATGCTAAATGCAGATGTGCTAGTTAATTTAACCAACGTATTAAAACCGTCCGTTATAAACAAAGTACAGTTTACGACGGGGCGGTTAAAAGCAGATATGACATAACAACGTGTGGGTTTTAATTGAGTTTTTAAGAATGGTTACTCACTTGTGCCTTTATCATTATTTATTTCAAAGATCGATCCGTCATGAAATCTCAATCCTTTCCAAGCGGCATAGGAGGGTGTACTGTACACATTAGTATGAATTACTGTTGAGTGTAACATTTTTTATTAAAACAGAATACTGTTACTGTTTCTTAAGAAGGTGGCAAACTATGGAGCCTAGTTTAGGACAATAAACAACTGCAACAATCTGTTGGCATGCTCACGCGTTGCCTTTGGTTACCTCTATTCTTTCATTCTATTCTCTCCTTAAATTTCCTCTCTCCTTAAATTTTATAATTGCTTTCTTACTACCTAAGGAATAAACAATATTACGAAAATAATAACAATCTTAGTAAAAAATGTTCGAAAACTGTATGAATATTTACAGCAGTTCATTTTTAAACATGAGTACAATCAGTTAGCCACTAGGTTACAATAAATAAAAAAGCAGTGACTGCGGTTGCGCCTTCGTTGCGTGCTTAAATCCTATTTCCACTGAGCAGTTAGCCGCACGCGACCACGATTTGTACGAAGTCACGTTCTATTTTATCAGCGACGACTGTATGAAACAAGTGTAATGCAAGGTCGCAGTCGCACGGGTGATCGCTAAGTGCAACTAGGAAGTAAGGCTGCAGCACTGGATTTCCCCGTGACGAATTCACGTATGTGGTGTGCCATGAGCGCTAAGTGGGACTTTGTGCGTATTGCACAAGTCCATCCTGTTTACTACAATATACATGTGCAGTTTATACCTATAGCTTTTAACGTAATATACAATATCTTTTTAGTGTCGAGCGAGCCGCCTGATTTACGCTTACAAAGCAAAGTGAACACTGCTTATTCAACCCTGCAACAAATTGAAAGGTTGTCTATGCGCTTCCTATCAGTTCCCAATCAGAAAGACTAGAAATTAGCCTCCGACACGAAGACTGAAGAGGAACCACGGAATTTCTTCCTCTTGACGCATGTATAGGATCGTCGTCAAACGCACAGCACATTTACAGGTGCTGTCGTTTGGTTGTATTATTGTTTGTTTATCGATTCAGTTATGTTGGAATTGGCCAATTCGGTCATGGTTGCGGCCGGTCAGATTGAGATAAACTTAAAAGTGAAAAATAAAGTAAAATAATATTTTTATTCGTTGTAGCTACTTTTTTTAATTTATTTCAGATATTTTATTACGTACAAATAAATATACTTAGGTATAAAAGCTAGGTTAGTTTATATTCTGCTGATAAAACTGAGTCATGTTTTTGCAAAATTTGTAAACAAAAACATATTTTTTTAATATTTATCTGTAAAGTATAGACAGACAGACGGCAATCACATTTTGCTGTAGCCACTAATAATTAATATCAATATAACATTTAGGGTTTGGATCGATTTTTTTCATTCATATATCAAACAATCTTGGTAAAAATTAATTTAAACCTGAAAGCATTTGCTTATAATGCCAATGTATTAATAGTCTCATCACGCATTCCTCGCTCTTTGAGTCTATCTGATGCAGATCCAAAGCGGAAGGATCCACATCCGTGGCGTACTCTCAGAGACTACTCTCATATTCACACATTCTACTTTCCGAGTATAGTTTGATAATTGAATCTGCGAGCACTGAGGGATTTGCACCCGGTTCGGGGTGCGCTGCTCATTAGCGGTTCTGAGCGCGACTCGCACGATAACACAATCAGTCTGCGAGGAGTGGTGCGAGGCGAGTGAGCCGAGGACACAGCTAGCGCGCGACGCAGGCAGCTACTCGTATATACTTAGACTCAGCCGTCGTAGCCGAGCGCGCAGCTTCTCGGAAAACGTTTTCCTCGTCAGAGCGCGGCGCGGTGACGAATCCCGACGTCATCTGTGACGCGGCGACCGCGATAAAAAGCAGGTGGGGGCGCCGTCGCCGGCCCTAGTGGAGACGCAGCCGCGAGAGCCGCACAGCGCCTCGGCGCCGCACCCGCAGCAACCGTAGCACCCGGCACCACACTGGCCCCCAGCCATGCCTGCATGGAGCCCGCGCCCCGCGCCTCCTCCTCCTCCTCCTCCGAGGCAGACTCCGACTCGGGGGATGACACCGTGCCCGCCGGTAACCTCCTGTGTTTTCTAAATTATAAATAGTGATACGTCGTGAAACCAGTGCTTTTATTCAGGATCAGTGTGTTGTGAGATTACAAGGTTTTAAATAGAAGGTCTTGTGAAATTCACGGTGAGAATGTGTTGTGTTGATGTTGAGCAGTTGAGAGCGGAGCTGTGTGTTTGTTGTGTAAGGCTTCGCGTGGTGAGGACGCGTGTAGAGCACAGCCTCCACTCGCCGGATGACGGCACAAATAATCCACAACATAATTGTAAAGTTCAGGCCTCGCGGGGAAGCGCACTGCTACTCTGCAATATAACGCGTACCTAGCAAATACCAACAGGTTATTGAAAATTTTTTCAACAATTTTCGGAATAATCTTTATATTTGAGAATATTATTAATATTTTGAAATACAAGGTAAAGTATTATTCGCCTACATTTTAAAGCTTGATGTTAAAAACTGCACTTAAGTGCTCAGGTTTTAAATTGTTGTGGCAACAAAACTACTGCAATATCTAATTATTCAATATATTAGGTACATACAAGTTATTCATAAAACTAAGAATTTTTTTTTACTTGTATACTATAGGTGCATTGTTTTTTTTATGTGCAAACTTTGTGCGACGGAGCTCGCAGGAATGCCGTCAGTTTAGGCCTACTTGTGAAAAACCAAACGCTTAAAATGTGACAAACATCCCGTCTCAAAAACATTTTTTAGTCGACATTTATAAAAAATATCGAGCACTACGGATATTTTCTTTCTTAGATATTCTTTGTAAATAAATTCAACATATAAAGATAATTACTTAGCCTGAGCCATAATTATTATTATTTGTTTAAAATTAAAAAACAAACCTATGATATACTGATGCTTATTACAAGAGACAGATTGAATGGTGATCTTTTTAAAATTCTATTGTCAAATGCTAAAATTGACTAGATCTTTAACAAAGTTAAAGGTGAATAGAGGTAACGTACGTAAACGTACGTACCTAGTGCAGCAAGATCCATTAAGGACCGCTCCGGTTTAAGACGTAATGAATGAACGAGGATGAAAGGGAGAAAAAGAAATTTGCGAGTGTGATATGCAGCGTTGATAGCCGCAAGGCAACCTGTCAATGTTTACTGCGAGGAAACTTGAAATTGGCAAGGTTGGCGATTGCCAATCAGACATGTATAACATTCGTTTATATTTACGAAAACTTCCCTAAAACTGAAAAGTATTATGCAACAGAAGAGTGTTTGTGAAATGTCAGTTCGTATTCCTGTCCACCTAAGCCTTAGCTGCTTCTAAAATGTATGTTGCCAACAAACATTTTCGTATATTTACTAATAGTCTTAGTGTTTGTACCCCTCGGGTAGTTGTAGTTTTGTTCAATGAACAAATGTGAGCAATGCACACAGACCCGACCACGTGGCAGCGGCGCGACGTGGTGCGCTGCGTGCGCTGGGCGGCGCGCACTTTCAAGGTGCGGGTGCCGCGCCGCCGCCTGCTGCCGCGAACTGGCCGCCAGCTGCTCGACCTCGACGACGCCGCCTGGCTGCAGGTACTAGCCCTCACTACATTTCTTAACAATGGTAGACTCTAGCATCAACAACAATCTGTCCCACGAAAAGACCGTCTCGCCCTTTGCAATATCACGACCGCACCAGAGACAGGCATCAAGTAGGAACAAATTCGCGTTTCGTCTGTTGAATGTAGGTGTCGCAAGCTTATTTTTAGTTCATTTTACTTTCCACACTTTTATGAGAGGTAGGAACAGTGGATTCGACGGAGGAAGGCACGCAAAGGAAAGGGAAATAATCCCTGTTTATAGAACGCAACTGCAATTGCAGATTTTGACCAATTGAGGTGGCCGTTTGCACACTAGCCAGCCACCTTTTGATCGAACTGTTGACGAATGTCAATATATAAATTATCCCAATGAAACCTGCCTGTAAATTGTCATGCTTCCTGCACCAAACATACAGTTACTTGGATGCCAAATAATCGGTTTAAAATCCTCATGAGTGAATCACAGAAGTTTTTTTTGGTGAAAACATGACTACACCACGACGTGGTGGCAATTATTTTCTGATTCACTGACAAATATGTGACAATACTGTTTTTTGTACAATTTTTATTTCATCTCTTGAATTACATGATTACAAACACAAAACTCAAGTTGTGTTATGAAAACTATAGCTTAGTGTGGGTCTGAGTAAGTACCATTGCGTAGTGCGTGTTGCCCCGCACGCGGACATTACGAGGAAAGCTCACCGTCGCGTCGAGTGCGGCGAGCTTCGCCAACGGACGGATTGTGCAATGACTTTAGTTACTATTGACTAGTTATATTTATATATTACTTTTATATATTTAGTTATATTTATTTTATTTTGGAATTTTATTGCATTTATCAACATTCTAGAGGGTGCTACTGCCACCCCTGGCGACGCCGACGAATTTTTGGTAGTCCAATCTTCAACTATGATTGTAACTTATAACTTGTAAGTAGTTTTTGTGAAGTAGTATAGTATAGTATGCTATATGTAGGTGTGCGAGGGATGTTCTGCGTCGGCGCGCATCTTTAGCGCATACGTGGCACACGCGCACGCCGGCGCCACGGGCCGCCCACCGCCCGCGCCTCTGCCCGAGCACCAGGCCGTCGCCGCGCCGCCCGCTCCACCTGCAACGCTTTCGCAGCCCCACAGAGACTCCTCTCTACCAGGTCAGAAAGAAACAAACCTTATTGTCTCTGTCATCGTCATTGACATGATGCAAGGTACTTATACTCGGTACTTTTACTCGTGATGTCGTCCGCGCTGAATTAAAGAAAAATCATTACAGTAATTAATGGCAATTGAATTTTTGAACTATTTGCGCGCCAAAATCCTGTGAATGAAGCTTGTGGAAGCGTCGACGCTGAGTCACCGCGAGCGAGCCCCCCCCCCCTCCACCCCGCGACCCTCGCACCATTCATCTCGCGCTATCGAGTTGATTCAACGCTTTTCTCGGAATACAAAGCAGCCGCCGGCTGATGATCGGCGGATGTATTTTACTATCTGATCACATTCAATGCTCCCTAATGCAGCATTACA
This sequence comes from Papilio polytes, assembly GCF_000836215.1. NCBI lineage: Eukaryota > Metazoa > Arthropoda > Insecta > Lepidoptera > Papilionidae > Papilio > Papilio polytes. The sequence goes on along the minus strand of NW_013527026.1, from coordinate 11,802 downwards.
GCAGTCATCCTCTGCCTTACTGTGAGTTCCGACTGCACTGATACTTGTATTGATGCATGTTGCATTTATTTAAGTCTAATGTGTTTTATCAAGGCGATGACAATAAAAAAGCATTTAGTAATTATGATACGTAATAAACATATTTTTTGTCACCATTAAACTTCATTTTTGTAAAAAAGAAACAATAATCACAAACTGACCGTTATCGGGCGAATTATCAAAGAAGTAGCGAATTGAGGAAATTGTCCGAGAAATGGTTTCAATTCACATAACGACGAGATTATTCTGCCGACGTAGGGCGACCAATAATGATTCAAACTAAACCGGGACATTATGTAGGTAAAATTATCTAATACTAACTTTCGCCCGTGAGTCGGTTCGCGTGGAATGGAAAAAACAAAAGCAAGTAATCTCTGTGTTCTTCCAGACGACCCTCTACATCTATGCCAATTTTCATCGAGATCCGTTTAGCAGTTTTGTCTACTAACTCTAACAAACATCCATCCATTTCAACATTCGCATTTATAATATTATAATGACTTAAGTAAGATTTAATTGAGTTAAAATTTGGCTTATTTATTTTTCAAATCAAACATTTGTTATACGAGATTAGTGTAACAGTGTATCCTAGAATAGAATTTCTTATAGTAATGTGCGTTTCGTAATTAAAATTAATGTAATTATAGAACTGTTATACTACTATGAAGAGTCCAGCAGTAGTCATGGCTACTTCGCCGCCGCGCGGCGCGGTATGTGTTCACTATCTCTGGGGAGAGGGGACCGGGCCGGACGATGGTGGCGATAGCGGGGTGCCACACGTTACAGACCATCACGCCCTTGACACACAGGAGTAGGCTGAGATTACTGATATCCGCTGGGCGATCTCCGCATTCGCACGTATCTTACACATTTTGGCATCTATGCATACATAGCCTAAAGTTGTTAAAATACATAAATAAGGCAATGGTGAGTGTGAGCAATGTCCCGCGTAGTGCGACGCGACACGACTCGGCGCCGGCGCTATCGCCGGGCTTGGAGCGCCGCACTCCGGTAGTTGATCAAGGAATTTCGTTACTCACAATTTTTGAGTCATCTCGCAGTGATCAGAGCGCACCCGCTGCGGCACTCCACCTGCTCCCAGAGCTTGCCGCTGACTCATTGCTACAAAAACACCACATGTATAATTTGTCGTTCACAATAACTAAAAAAAATTGAGAATTCTTTGACACATCTAGTGCAGATTCAATCTTGGTAACAACATGAATTCGTTGTGAGGGACTTAAAGCAAACATTTCCTTTATGAAATTCTGATAACTTTAGTTGCATTAGCTACTTTATTCCTCCATCATGTAGCCCTTCCAATGGTATTTAAACCTCGAGAAAATGTAGTTATTGGGGTAGAACATATTTTTGTTATCGGTGATCGAAGTATTTAAACAACGTTTAACTTATAACTAAAGCACAAGCCGGGCAGTTAGGCTTGTGTCAACACTAGAGGATATTTGATGGATATGTCAATGCGAAATAAGGTTGGAATAAGACCGATAAACAAATAAAGATATCCTCCCGTGCGCCCGCGACGCGCAGTCTGACGTCAAATGGCCTTATCATAGAGAATAGGTGTTTTTTTTTTAATTCAGCGACGATATTTGCATAGATTTAGAAATAAGCGGAATTTGTATGTAATCAGGGCCAACTGGCGGAACATGTCGCTCATATAAATAAAGATAAAAATTCATAGAATCGATAACTGATGTCTATCAGTTATCGACTTAACACGAGGGTGTTACGATTATGCCTGTGGGCAAGGACTGCTGTCGACGGGCGCTCAAATCCCGCTCGGGGCACAGACGAGGCCACACAAGTTAGGTTCTAGAGGTAAAATTTGTGGTTGGTTACTTAATATTGTACTACTTAAGCTCTCTAATATAGTATTTTACTAAAGAAGCGTGTAGCGTCATTAACCAGCATAGTATGGTGCAGACTATGAAGTTGAATTGGGCGCGCACACAACTCGGTTGCTAAGTTTCGCTAATCATAAATTTCGAGATAAAGTTTTCACTAGAAATTAGATAGGAGTACGCGGTCCCGGAGCCGGAGCGGAAGGGCCGCGCGCACCTCATATCAATGATAGATAATACGACATCTATCTTTATTATAATGAATGACATGATAACATATTATGTACATGTGAATTCATTCAATGTGAGATATAATACTATCTTACGCGATTAAATTAGATTAGATACAGAGAAACGGGATCAGTACACAATCAAAACCGTTAAATGTAAAACAATTACTAAAACTATGAAGATTAAAATAGTACGATTCAAAGAGGCTTGCACAGGATTCAGTTACAAGATAAGTTGTACAACGATGTGAATTTTTAGTTCTGCTTCTAGCCCAAGGTCATGTCTGCTTCAACACTGCCTGCCCAGCAATGACGTACGACGATCGTTCGCAGAGGGGTTCCTTTTTGATGTGTGGAAAAATTTACGATTTCAACCCATAAATTAAAGTGAGACAAAAATAATAATTATGAATATGTATTTAGCCTTACAGATTTATTAGGGATTCATTCAATTTGTTTATCCTTATTTTGAGACTCAAGTTATAAAGTAGAGCAGTGCGGCGGATGTGTTTAGGTTGTAGGTTCTGTCGGATCCGGGCCGAGCCAGCGAGAGAGATCGTGACTAAGATTGTCTTGCAACATGTTACCGCTCGCCGGACGGAAGTGAGTCACTACATCTACACTACAGTAGGAAGCTTGACTCATAGTTCCGTATTGATGCGGATTTGTAATTCTCATGGCTTCAGCTTGCGAATCTGTAACAAGAGGCCGCGAGGGCGCCTCGGCCGCGTGCCGTGACTCAGCCTCCGCAGGCTGAGGGAGTCAGACGCCACAACTGGCGGCATCATTATGTAAAGATTATACTTTGCTATTTCACAGAGTTTAGTTTTAATTTCTACATAGATCTTTTAATAACACGCATTTATCTTATTTTTAAGTAAGTTGCGTTGCCTTGACTTTTCGTAGCGATTAAAGACAAAAAAAAACGTAATAGCTATTTCGAGGAAATGTTTATTTCATTTAAAAAGGTAGACATGTCGGCAACTTTTTCTACAAAACCGCAAAATAACTTCGGAGTTTCCTGTTACTCAAGTTGTTAATCACAATACTGTGGTCGGGCGGCGTCGTTGTCTTCGACGTAAGTGATGGCGGGTCGCGATTGGCCGCCTCACGCCACTCCCACGCCCGGGGCGGCGATACGTTATGGCCCAAGTCCTACTTGTCCTCCACACCACATCATCAGGTGCGGCCAAGACAACATGGCATTTTATTCACTCATTCTCTTAAAGTCTTCTGCGGTCGGCTGCCTCCTCGACCCGATCTCCCCTGTCCACTCTCTATTTCAGCAACGGCAGTTCATCAGCGCTTATGCGACAGTCGGTCGGCGTCAGTCAGAGTCAGCCGGGGGTCAGCCGGGCTCCGTCTGACCGGCGCCCCGCTGTTCAATTGATCCGTCTCGTCTGCGTGTTCAATTAGTATAGTACCAATGTGATACGAATATAGTGATCGTAGAAAATGATGAGTTACTACATCACACAATGCCACACAATGCCACACTACGCACTCAGAGTCGGTTCTCAGTTTCGAGGTAAACATTATAACGCAATGTAATTTCAAACATAATTGATGTCACTTCATAACAAAATGAAAACAAAGATCCGCGTGAAACAATTTAAATTTAGGCCGCCGCCACCGCCGAGAGCTGCGGGGTTGAAGATGCGGCGGACATAAAGAACGATTGCCCCGTGACACCTCACCCCGCTCGGAACCTTGCGACCCCTCCACCCTGCCGCCCCATCGCCCAGCGACCTCTCGCGAAATATTGCTCACTCGCCCCTATCACTGGAAATCAAGTCCAGATTTCATAAATTGATTTATATTGTTTTTATAACAATTTGTGTTGGCAATTGGCGGTATAACTATTTCAGTGTACTCATTCCTCTCTATACATTATCAGGAGATAAGCCATGGTGTTTTGTGCCTATTTGATTTTAGCGATTAGAAGCGGTGTTGCTTGAAAACTCAACCAAATTAGAAAGACAGAACGAAGCAAAAGTTGTCATGTGTTAAGTAAAATTATATGAATTCCCAAGCAGCGACTGTTCATATTAATACAGGTCAGTGTGAGCTAGTTAATGATGTGTCTGAAGCAAGTTTGGCCGGGATATGGTTTTTCCAAGCTATTTTTGAATAGTGAAAAGCTTCGTGCGTTTTGTTTATTACGACGACGTTCAGTGGTAGGGTGAGCGCAGCGGGGCGCGGGGGTGCATTAGCAAGTCAATGCGGACTCCCCGCCGCGCCCGGCTTACCGGGGAGTCAATGCGGGTTCCGCGCCGAGCCCCGGCTTACCGGCGAAAAGCTCACAAAACACAATTAAACTTCACTCAGGCCTCTTCATAAGAAATGGCCATACATCACGTGCGCGCGTGCGGCCACGTGCCACGTGCACCTGGCTCGGGCCCCAGTCTTGCCACAATTCACACTATGAGGACACTAATATAAAGCAAAAGAAATATTGACTATCACGAGAGTTTGTAATATCAACGTGAATTTCGCGCATAGCGTGAGTGTACGAGGCTCGCGGGCAGCGGCAACAGCCTGGGAACCGCCGCGCTTTCACATTCCGCGATGAGTCACATGGAATGCGGTCCGAGGAGCACATATTACTCTTATTTAATATCACATATTTTTCTGCGCCTAATTAGTTGCGAAACTATTACAATAAATAGGAATGCATTCATCCTTCTCGCGGATACCATCTATAATTTCTTGATAATTTATTAAAACTGAGGTCGTTGTACGGTTTTAACTGGCCCATGATTCAGTCGCAGCTGGCGACAACGCAACGGAGAACACAGTGTGTGGTTTTTAAATAGTTTATTTAATGTGTAAATAATTCTTGTTACTATTTCAACTAGGCTCTATATTAAGTCACAACAATAGTCAAATGGCGGGATTTGGACCATGGACGATGATGACTTACTTCATTTTTAATTCAATGTCTTTTGGAAACTTTTCTAACAGGAGATATTTTTAGTCGTCGAGTAGCCAGCACTGACGAGAAGTGGCGAAGCCCCACGGCCAGACGGGGCGTGGTCTGCGCTGCTACCGCCCCTGCCCCCCATCCCGCCCACAAACCAAGTTAAGCTACGCGATCAACTTAAAATACGGGAGATAGCAAACGATAGCATCACGATCTAATCATGTTCGCACTCTGATAAACCTTAACTGCTTCATCTTAAAATACCACCAGTTTGAACAGATATACTTACAAAAAAATGTTTACGCGACTGACAGAAGGTTAATACTATATTTATTCGTTAACTACGTATGCTGTATACAATGGCCGATCATCGAGTGAGGTTTAGTCCAATTACAACACTTGCATTTCGAATAAAAAAAAATTCTAGACAGTAATTACATCTAGGTATAAACTTATATTTGTGATAAAAATTTCCGTGTTGTTTGCGTGCCTGTGATAGCGGAAGCGATCTATAATTAATGACATTTGATATCGCGATTGTAAATATCGGATGTATGACTCAACAGAGATAGGATATAGGTTAGGTGTCGCGCGAACGCGATTGTGTAAGATTGCAGTCACTATGCCGCCGGTGCTAGGCTTAAAGTCGTATTGGAAAATAGTTAACCCATAATAAAGATAAAAGTAACATGAACGTGAGAATGCAGTACTGTCATTACAAAAGACATGCACTGCGCCTGCCTTAGACTACGCTGTGCACGCGTTAGGCGCCGTGCGATGTACGGTTAGGGAATCTGGAGGTGTTTTACATAAAAATCTATAGTCCTTTGTTTGCAGTGAGATGGCAGAACAATTAGCAAGATAAGCCGTATCTTTTAAATGTATCTGTATATAAATAGTCGGTCAGTGGTACGCGACTAATTGCTTCTTATTAATATCCTATCGTTCGCGCAAGTCACTGCTAATTAAATGGTTATTTGTAAGAAATGTCGGAGTCTGTCTCATTGCGAGGAGCGAGGCAATTTTTTTATAAGTGGGTCACATACAATTTCCGCAACTGTACCTAGGCGCACACGTAGGGCGTACAGACGCGGAAATTCGAGGTGCCCCACTTCAGGAGAAATGCCTTATTCATGGTAACCAGACAAACTCCACTTCTGCCTACAATTTTTTTTTATAATGAAGATGTTAGAATGTTTTTGTTAATTTACTAATATTTCCTTTAACCACTCCAACTAAGCTAGGCTTATTTGTGCTACGATATGGTTCACCACAATAGTCGAATGGCGGAATTCAAACTCTCGACCTCAAGATCGGTAGTCCGTACCCCAAACCATTAGGTGCTTAAACAAATAAATAATTAGATAGCAGTGAGTGCAAGAAGAGATAATTTGTAGATAAGAAATAGGAAGAAACTAGCCGTGTATCACTAACAGACTTTTATTTGTACAGATACATTTATAAGCTGCGTTGTATTGATTTTTGTTCCGCGTCTGGCTTCGAGATCGTTAAACGATTGTTGCTTTTAAGCTGGAACACCGCCAGTCTCCCTGGCTGTACCTAGCCCAACACGTTAGTGTCAATTACGTCACAATCTCTACCTTTTCAATACAGTTATTATTGAAGATCATTCAGTGATGTACATCACATACATAGGTACAACAAACAATACTTAAGTTGTGTCTAAAAAGTTTACAAATCTATTTTTGCTTTTACATTGTCATCCTTCACCTTGGATAAGATAGATAATGTTTAGATTACAATTGTCATGAAATTTAATACAAAATTTTTAATAATGAATATTGTATGAACGCAGATATTTTAATACAATAACTTCTGGTATAAACAATCATTCATAGATCACAAACATTGACTTTTATAATTTAAATAGGATTACTGAATCGGCATATCCACTTTAACAGAACTAGCAACACAATTAAAGTCACCCCCTGTTATCATGCAATCACATAATAAATAAAATCACCGAATCAAGACTTATAAGCGATATAAATGCACCCCGTGTGTAGCGAGCGGGGCAGGGCGGCATGCATTATGCAACACTCGCCAACACACAAATGTAATCTTATCTTATACGGTTTTTGCAATTGATCAACTGATGCAACACAACCTTACTTAAAATTAAAATATTTTACTTAAATAGTTTATCATATTGGAACTGCTAATGCTATTTTCGTAATAACCGGAATTTAAGGAAAACAAAGAAATCAAATGACACTGTTCCCCCGCGGCTCCCCGCCGGCCGCTAAGCTCTGTATGGTCCCTACAGCATCTCTACTTACATTGATTAACTTGTCTGATTGTGGTGTGGTGCGAGTCTTCTGACACGGTCTACAGCAATTGTTTATAACGGCAAACAAGTCAGAATAAAGGTATTAAATGTGAAGATATCTAATCTCGAGAACTAGATACTTATAAATTGTTTTTTTTTTTAATAAAGTCACAATAATAATAACGACATAGGTACTGAAAACACATAAATAGAGTTCCTTAAGAAAACTAGCTAAAAGTACTGTTGTAATATTGTAAGATTTGGATTCCTATATCATTTGAGATAATCAAAAGAAGGGAGCGCGGAGTGGAGAGTGTGCGAGGGCGGGCCGGGGCGGCGCCCTGCCCCCGGCCGCTCACTTCACTGGCACTTGCTCGCTTCCGGTCCTACGTCCGGACGCTTCGAGCTCTCGTTCAAGTTTGCCAGACAAACAATTTGACGACTTGTATAGTTATAAAAAAAACAGTGACAAAAGTGTCGTGAGGCAAATTAAATGTGCGTGACGTAAAGAATGCGACGTGACGAGCGAAAGGCGCGCTGCGCGGTGGTGTGCGCAGGGCCATGCTGTGGCTGAGCGCGGACCGCCGGCTGCAGCTGGTACCCCGCCTCTGTCCCGGTTTGTGGCTCCGCCGCCTTGCACCACAGCAAACCTAACCTTTTACCCATCATTTTGATCACAAAATCGGTGTTACCAACGCCACTGAACACAAGCGCCTAAAATATTTTATCAGCAACATTTATGTCGTACACAATTCGAATGTGTGCCGCCGGCAGCGACGTGACGGCGACGTGCCGGCGGCGGTCTGGTGGTCCTGCAAGTAATAGTTTCTGCACCTCTTCTTCAACTCTTATCTGCCATCGTAATCTTCCGCAGAACCGTACGCTTCCCTGAGCGGGTGCTCGCGGGGCGGGGCGGGCGCGGGGGGCGGGCAGGTGCAGCTCTGGCAGTTTCTGCTGGAGGAGCTGGCGGCTGGCGCGCCCGGCATCTGCTGGGAGGTAACTTGGTCTATTGTTTCAGTTCTGTCGTCTCTTTATTGTAATATTAAAAACGATCGGATTATTGATTCTTCATTTTTCGGCTAACCTCGAAACGTTATGTTTCTAACTTAGTTTGAGCATTTTCTTTTTTTCAACGCGTCAGCTTTACCTTACCAACCAAACACAATTTCTTTGATGCGTTGTTTTGCTATTGTTAATTCGATAATAGTAAGTAAGTATTGTGTGTGGTGTATCAGGGAGCGCCGGGCGAGGGCGAGTTCCGCCTGGCCGACCCGGACGAGGTGGCGCGCCGGTGGGGACGGCGCAAGCAGAAGCCCAACATGAACTATGACAAGCTGTCGCGCGCACTGCGCTATTACTACGACAAGAACATCATGACCAAGGTAACGGACTGATTCAGAGCGCGTGGTATAACCTACACCACAAATGACATAAACTATTTTTGATGGAATGTTTTTTTCATTCATCCAGGTCCATGGCAAGAGATACGCGTACCGTTTCTGCTGGGCAGGGCTGGCGGCGGCATGTCAGGCGCAGACCAGCGACGCGCCACCTTACTGGCGCTGCCCTCCCCCGCATCAGCCCGACTGGCCTCCGCCTGCACCCCCGTCCGCGCCCGACTCCACACAACACCAGAGTTGCCACAGGCCTTAAAGCCGTTACAGAAAATAACATTTGCGTATCTAAGCAAAGACCAGCTGCGCTTCAGTAAAATAAAAAACAGTACAGACTCGGCGACTACCGAGAGGGATGAAAATGGAAATTGTTACAGAATATATATTCTGTAAATCTAGCTTATACAAGCTAGATTTGTCATCGGACCCATAACGCCTGGCAGTCGGGTAAGCCGCGGCGAGCGAGCGAGCGAGCGGCACTAACGGATATATGGGTGATAGCATATAGGCGAACGGAGCATAAGTAAAAAGTAAATAAACTAAAGATGTAACGTTTTCCTCAATACTTTGCATCTTTACAAGAAAGAGTAGAATGAACCAGTGGCGGACTGTAGTGCGGGCGGAGGGCCCTCGCTGCTCGTGTATTTCTATGTATTGATGCTGATCAGATTATTTGAAGTGTAGAATGTACCTAATTACTTAATGGAACTTTGAAATACGCTTAGGCTATTTCGTATGTATTAAGATTGTTCATGGTTATTGTTAACTTGAGATGGAAAACAAAATATGTTGTTGACGAATTTCCTATTAATTTTATAATGATTATAATAAATACGACAGACATTGAGTTGACATTCGACATTGTTATATTAATTAATAATTGAAATGTTAATTCACATGATTTAGATCATAAACGACTCATTGTAAGCCATTTTTAACATAATTGTAGTTAATAATAAAAACGGGTTAGTTATTTGTCGATCTGTTTGTTAAGTTCTTATTGTTTATTTTTGTTTTATTGTATAGATTGTTACTTGTATAGCGGGCGGCGGAGCAGAGCGGCGCTGACGCTCACAAGGTTCACTTCTGCTTATTGTTAGAGCTATTGCAATTTAACTAACGAATGTGAAGAGCGACTTTCTTTATAAATGTATATAAATAACGTCACACGGGATTGCGTTCTTCTCCTATATCGCTATTCAGTTATAGTACAGCAAACCCGAGCGTCAAGGAAGCGCCCAACGTCCGGTGCGCCGCTGCGCTTAGATAAGTAAATACATGTATTTTCTCACTTATTTGATTCGGTTGTTTTGAATTGTAGATATAAGTATACATGTTTATTTCATTAATGTATTGTTTTGCCAAATGGTTGTTCGACAGTGGATGCAGGCGGGGACTGTGTCCGATGCCCGTGCTAATGAGAGCCAACACGGACTATCTGCTGTTGTGTATGCAGTCCGTGTATGGCCGCTCTTTGCATAACTGTCCAGTACAAGTTGTCAATAGCAATAAAGTTCCTCCTCGATGTCTACTGATTTTTATTTGGATAAAGAGAGTCGCTGTGAGCGCGGCCAGTGGCGGGTAGTCGCCCCCAATTGGTCGGTCGTATCGCTGCCAACACCCGTCTTCAAACAAAAATATGATCCTTTTTTAGGACATTTAGTGACAACATGCCAAAAATAGGTATTTTCTCGTCTTCTAAGAATGCCCTTCCAAAGATTTATTGAAATTTGTCCAGCGATTTAGAAACGCCCAGGGGACGAACACACGAACGTTGATCAATCTTAATCGAATGGATATGGATTTGTTATTGACGAGCTATAGCTATAGCTATAGCGACTTAGCGACGGAGACTCGCTCGCACACATCTGCGTGATCTGAAGCTGTATCTTTTTAAAGTAACTATTTAAGACCTACGTGAGCAGAATATTTGTAGTTAGTTACAGTCTATGTCTAAACATTGATTGTCTGCTATCTGCTATGTATTTGACCGAAACATTGCTAAAGGCACCACAGCCTATAACATTGCGATTCCGTGAATACATAATCCTTACGTCATGACGTACATACGTATGCACAGTAATGTTCCATGTTAAACGACGTGACGTGTGATGGGGAGGGGACAAGCTCTACCCTTGAAGCGACGGCTGCCCGCGATACCGCGATACAGCGCCCACGCGCTGCCCGCCCCGCGCGCCGCGCTCGCCCCGCAACCCCGCATCAGCACCGCAGCCAGTGGTGCGACACCTTTTGCATTTTTACTAATTACAACCTTTTTTTAAGAAGTGTACGTGCAGCCGCGGTCATGACGATGGAAATAGTACATTCCATATACACATTCCTCATTACAATTATAGTAGGCCAGGTTTCATCTTATTCACAGTATTTTTACTTCCTTGACTTATAGTTTCAATCAGTTAAAAAAAATGTTTAAATACGATATGGGGAGCATTATTTCAACTCCTCGGCCTTATTGTATTCACGTAGGGTCGGCGTGCAAGGTTTTATAAACTGTAATGTTTTGATTCAATTTTAAGAACCAGACAGCAAGCTTATTAGAAATCCTATGCAACCCTATTATGAAAATATTAACTAACAGCGTAGGGTGTGAGTAGCCGTTAGCAATAGCGAGCAGTGTTGGCGGCCCCTGGCAGTGGCGCGGTGCAGAGCGCGATGCGCGACCATTGCTTCGCGAGATGGCGACCAGCGCGGCCGTGCTGCCCGCTCTGCTGCTGCCGCTGATTCACCTACTCCTACGTAAGCAGCTCCTTCTTTGCTTTGCCTCACTTGTTTTCTTACGGCTACTATTTTTCGTCATCATTGCGTAATAATTATCTAGATTTACAACCCTCAATGGTATTGTATCAAGGAATAGTGAAACCAAAACTCAAGCCAAATACTGGTGCGGCACCTACCATGGCCTACCTAACACCTGAATAAGTACTTACATGGTAGTCTAACAAAGGCCCATTCCATTCCACTTTCCGTTTCTTACTTTCATCTGGTTAAGAAAGAGCGGCCACTTCATACCGCACTTAGCGCCGCCTCATTTAATGCGGCCAGA
>NW_013527025.1:0-726 GCF_000836215.1 Papilio polytes | reverse complement strand
TATCGCGTTATTCAAATAGCTCATAGCGCATAGTGCATAGCGCATAACGCATAACGCACATCGCTTATCGAAAACTCGAAAGTCGAAACTCGAAAATCGCATATCGCGTTATGCAAATAGCTCATAGCGCATAGTGCGTAGCGCATAGCGCATAGCGCATAACGCGTATCGCTTATCGAAAACTCGAAACTCGAAAATCGAAAATCGCATATCGCGTTATGCAAATAGCTCATAGCGCATAGTGCGTAGCGCATAGCGCATAGCGCATAACGCGTATCGCTTATCGAAAACTCGAAAATCGCATATCGCGTTATGCAAATAGCTCATAGCGCATAGTGCATAGCGCATAGCGTATAACGCATAACGCATAACGCAAATCGCTTATCGAAAACTCGAAAGTCGAAACTCGATAATCGCATATTGCGTTATGCAAGTAGCGCATAGCGCATAGTGCGTAGCGCATAGCGCATAGCGCATAACGCGTATCGCTTATCGAAAACTCGAAACTCGAAAATCGAAAATCGCATATCGCGTTATGCACATAGCGCATAGCGTATAGTGCATAGCGCATAGCGCATAACGCGTATCGCTTATCGAAAACTCGAAAATCGCATATCGTGTTATGCACATAGCTCGTAGCGCATAGTGCATAGCGCATAGTGCGTAGCGCATAGCCCATAGCGCATAACGCGTATCGCTTATCAAAAACTCGAAACTCGAAAATCG
>NW_013527024.1:0-531 GCF_000836215.1 Papilio polytes | reverse complement strand
TTAATTAGTTATATGAAAATGTAATTCTGAAACAAAAGAAGTCTAAGACTCGACTCTTTGAGGCTCTAATATTTCTTCTTACTTATTGTTAACATATATCTTTATTTCTTACTCTCTATATAATACATTTTACAAGAATATAAAAATTAAAATAAAATATATAATAACAGTTAATTAGTTATATGAAAATGTAATTCTGAAACAAAAGAAGTCTAAAACTCGACTCTTTGAGGCTCTAATATTTCTTCTTACTTATTGTTAATATTATTATATTATTATTAATATTATAAATGCGAAAGTTTAGATGGATGGATGGATGGATGGTTGTTAGCGTTTGTAGCCTAAACCGCTGAACGGTTCTCTTTGAAATTTGGCACAGGTTTAGAGCATAGTCTGGAAGAATACATAGGCTACTTTTTATCCCGGGAATAATTACGGTTCCCGTGAGATTCATTAATTTAGTTTTTTAATGTTCACTCGATCACTCTGCAACGGTTCAACATATCTTATTGAAATTTGGCACAGATATAA
>NW_013527023.1:0-507 GCF_000836215.1 Papilio polytes | reverse complement strand
CCGCTAAGTGACGTCATTAATTAAACAAAATCATAGAGCGTCGTCTCAGTGGTTAAACACCGGTCTAGTTCTTACGTCCAGGTTCGATTCCCACCATGTAACAATATATTTTTTTTTATTTTCAAATTATTACGGTGAATAAAAATATCATGATGTATTCACATATCGGCGTACATTCAAAAATTGGTTCAAATTTAACCATCACTGGGACATCGTGGTTGACTATAGCTTTGTCAACCTTGAAATGTGTAGTTAAGTACTCCTCGTTCCGTATCCCTTGATATAATCATTTTAAGTCGACAAGAGTATAGCATGAGCCACACTTCATCATCATCATCAATCTAACCTTGTAGCCGATGGAGGGTGGGCACAGTATGTGCTCCATACATTTCTGTTAGCCGTCTTATCTGAATTCATTTCCTTAAACAGAGAGATATCTCTCACACAATCCAATCATACTTTATTCCTGCTTCTACGTTTGGAGACTGTACCAATATTTGAAACTAG
>NW_013527022.1:0-607 GCF_000836215.1 Papilio polytes | reverse complement strand
CGCCACTCCGCGCCGCCGCCGCAGCTCAGCCGCGCGCAGCCCGCGCGCGCCGCTCCCCAGCATATGCTGAAACTGCGCGCCGAACACTTTACACGACATCCTACATATATTAATTAAGGTCTTTAGCTATCAAATTGCCGTTTCGTATGACACAATTTATACGATTTTTTTTCATGTGTAGGGAACCTTATACATTTCGCCAAAACACGCCACAGTTAGTTTTAACATTCATACACAACACAAATACACACGTACATTAACTCACACATATAAACACAAGTGCACGACGAGTGGTTGAAGTCTTTTTACAAGTTTTACAAGTTTATTATTATTGTATTTCTGATTTTTTCTTCTACTTATTAAGTGTTGTACTCTCCTACTTCTTTTTATCGTGTTGTGGACTCATCAACCACAGACGACAACATCACCACCTACCACCACACATGTATTATTTATTTTATATTAATCGAAGTACTAGCCTATGTTGCTGCTTTATGAGTAAAACTGTTAGCGAGGTATAAAAGTAAGTAACTTACCGATCGATAATATCGTTCATCTGTTCCAGCAGGTCGTGCATATCGCGCGGCGGCAGCGCGGGCGGGCCGGC
>NW_013527021.1:0-645 GCF_000836215.1 Papilio polytes | reverse complement strand
ATGGGGGGAGAGTCCCACATAACTCACGTGTCTGCCCAGAGGCACGGAGTATGTGTAACGCATTCCCCTTCGAAAAAAAAAGGCGCAAGTTTGGTGAAATCATGCAGTGACTACGAATATTTTTTAAAATACATAGGCCTCATAAATGTGGTTAAATAAATTGCGTTAAATAAAATCACCAAAAGGTAGATTTTATTAAACGACTCAGCTGCGGTAATTACAAATTGCCTATCCATATAGGCTAATTTTGCTTAAATTGATTCAACAAATTCGACTTCTGTTAAAGAAGCCTCAAGCTGTGCAAGTTGTAAACACAATTAGATCAGGAGGCGAGCGTTACCTGTTAATGTGGCCAGGTTGGGGAAGAGCGAGGGTTGCGCGGTGGACTGCGCCGACGTGGGCGGGCCGGGCAACGACGACCTCTCACGAGCTGAAAGTATGGACAACGAGTCGTTATTAATGAAAAATATATTATCACAATCGCTCTCCGCACATTATTTGATAGTATTCAAGTAATATGCTCGCTGAAATACTTGTATAATATAGTGTAGTGCTGTACCTCTGTGCGCGTGCGCGGGGCTGTGCGGGCGGCAGGTCGGCGGCGAGGGCGCGGGCGCGGCGCCGAGCAGCGGAGACTCATTGATG
>NW_013527020.1:0-1075 GCF_000836215.1 Papilio polytes | reverse complement strand
TTGTCTAAGTGAAAGAGAGGGATGAGACTATGTTTCTGGGATTTTAGTTGTTGGCAACTCATGATTACGAACATTTCTTGTTACTAGATTAATCACAATAGTAGTTTTAACAAATCATTTAAAATGTTTATTGATAGTGAAAGTGAAACTTTATTACGAATTTAAGTTGAGAACGGTACTATTTAGCGATGGCAAATTAATTTTTCTGGCGATAATGAAATTGCCCTACTTTTATTGATTTCCTTGAGCGATAACGAAATTTCCTTTTAAAGCCGTAAATTGCGTAGATGCTCAAAAAATAGCTTCTTCGGTAGCTTATCCCAATACGTTAATTATTGAACTTCTCTTATAGTTTTACATAGTTTACTGTTACCTTTACTTATAACAAAAAAATGTTTTAAATAACATTTGGCTTTGTAAGAATGTGTATAAATAGTAACCGGAAAGACTAAACAATAGTGTTTTTATAACAGTTTAAGTGGAAGTTGACTAAACTGTTCGATTTCTCGCAAGTAATGTTCAATTACAGATATCCCGTTTCGGTGCGATTCCTGAGACTTTCTAAAAAAACACAACTAGTATTATAGTCTGTTTATCGATATAAGCTACATTTAAAATGCCTTAAACTTTTGTATAGTTAAGTAAGCGTTTTTACAAACTTTTGTATATGTAAAATTTATTTAAAAAAATCGATTCTTAATTTCGTCTCGATTATATGTGAAATTATAATACTTGCAGATTTTTGCATTTAAATGATACAAAAATTTAGTTTTGTAACACAGAAAACCGTTACAATGTACCGAGGCGGTGCATAGCGGCATTTAATATTTCATAGACGAGACCAGGGATTCCCAATCTTTTGCAACATCTCATAATATTCTAGCTGGGCGAAATAGATATAAGCAGTTGTCTACATAAATAATATTTCATCCCATCCGACGAAAACAGTTACGCCTGTTAGAAAATCTTGAAAGCGACCACGACCTCTTTTTGTTTGATGGTTTAATTTTCACTCGATTACAGCTACAGCTGCTGCTCTGCGCTTTACAATATTACGGCTCGCACGTTGAGAACC
>NW_013527019.1:0-800 GCF_000836215.1 Papilio polytes | reverse complement strand
TTTTTCTATAAAAGAACAACTATAACATATTTTATAGTTTGCCCGTAGTGAAACAATTTAGATATAAAGTATATAAGTACTATTGGCATTTTCCCATTCACATACTTATTAAAATATATAACAGTGCTTTACCTGTAGTCACTAGGCGAATCATATTCCTTCGCCAGTCCAGATATATACAACCTTACCTGCAGCGTCAATGGTCTAACTCCTCATCGATTGTCCATGTATCATATCCCCTCCTTGTTTTATGAATATTTCTCAATACTTGCCTCACTCTCATATTGATTTATCGGGATTTCTTGCCCTTGATTTAGTTACTAAAACTATAAAACCGGTTACAGTAATGAAAAGATAAAGTCAAATTTTTTTCATATTGAGATAAATCCTTTGAATCAGAACCTGAATACAGATTTCAGTAATGTTTTGTGACCATGACATAGTTTTTTACTAAATTTTTTTAGGAATATCGTAAAAGTAGTAGTTTTTTATTTATTTATTTTACTACTCCATATAGTATACTATAGGTTTAGCTAAATGAGCCGCTGTCAACTTAGTCAACAATTTAATTTTTCCATTGTTTTGTTTTTCCAGATACCAAATATTCTAAAATATTGCTTTATATTATAAATGTAATGGAAAATATTACTAGTTACTATTCCATTTCTAGCACAAAATAGAACTATTAAAGATATGTTACCTTTATCAAGTCAGGTAAAAACATTTGATGATATCTTCCTTTACCATTTACTCTTCTTACTACATATATTTAAGTATATTCCAAACGTTACTACAAAAAC
>NW_013527018.1:0-525 GCF_000836215.1 Papilio polytes | reverse complement strand
TTATCAGTTCATCAATTGGTGCCATAGGTTCAAATACCAATAATGTAGTCGATTGTATGAATTATTCTCTTTCCCAGACAGGTTTAGTTAATCTTACTAATATAAAAGCGTAAGTCTAGATGGATGGATGTTTGTAGCCTAAACTGCTGAACGGATTCCGATTTAATTTGCCATATATGTAAAGAATAGTCTGAAAGAAGACATAAGCTATTTGCTTTTGTTTTTTAATTTCACGCAGGCGAAGGCTTACTCTAATTATGAATGTTAGTATTAAAAGATCAACGAAAGATAGTTGCATGAAGTAGAAGCAATTCCACGTTTCGTATGATGAGTGTGGTACCGGAGCATTAATCTTAGTCCCTTTCCCTTTCCACCCTTTTCTTAAGAGGAAAGGATGGGAAGGAAATGTAGATTTCACGGTGGATGAGACGCATGAGATGGGGAAATGTCGTCTCCTCCTCCGTCAATTAAGGGTAGCCAACGCATCTGCAATTGCGGATGTCTATGGGTAGCGGTAGCTTTCCA
>NW_013527017.1:0-530 GCF_000836215.1 Papilio polytes | reverse complement strand
AAAGATTTTTAAAATAAAATACTTAATACAAAAAAAATGTTTTATTGCTATGTCTGTACAATAAATCTTAATTTACTAAAATGTACTAAATAGTATACAAAAATCAGAAATATCTAGTTTAAAAATAACTAACATTTACAATATGTACTTAAATACGCTAAGCGCTACCATCTTTAGGCATAAAAAAACCTTTATGTACAATTCATTGTTACCAATTTTACTACCTCATACATATTCGAGTATTTATACAATAAAACATAATTTTCTACATAAAATGGTTTAAAAATTCATGAATTATTTCAAAGTACTCCAATATATATAAACCAAATTCTAAATTCAATATTTTCCTTAGAGAAATTCATAAACACACGACAAAACCAAATTGCCTCACATTACCTTATAATTCTCACTATACATAGACAGAAACAAACGAATTGAGAACCTTCTGGAAGCCAATTATAAATCAGGAACATTTCTTACCTTACACTATCCTTGTCTAGCTTACGTCACTCACAGTTGTATGAGCGGGA
>NW_013527016.1:0-1459 GCF_000836215.1 Papilio polytes | reverse complement strand
TGTCTTTCTTTTTACAGCGGCAGAGACAGGCAGAGGCCGTATTGATACTGCAGGTAGAATAATTAGGATTAACATTAAGTTTTCAATGGTTTGACTGATTGTTGTAGGATTCTCACAACTTATTCCATAATTAATTAATTGACAAGATTCTTGTATGAAAACCTATAAACATGTAGTACATGTTATGTACCATTAATTTCTACAGATATATCACATGGTATATTTTAATATAAACCATGGTAACTTGTGATTATTTGTTCCATCATCCATAAAAAAAATCGAATCTTTTACTTTTTTTCTTTTAATATAATAAGTCTACAACAAGTTAAAGCGTTTAATTTATAGAGTCTAAGAAAAGATTAATGAACATCATTTATGTGTAAATTAGGATAGTAAGGGTTTAAAGTACTGTGAAATTTAAATTGACCATGATTTGTGTACCACTAGTATAAACATTTTTTTACACTTTATAATGTTCATTTAAAGTAGCTGAACGTAATAAATTTGTGAATATGTACATTAGTTTGTTTTATTTCCTAAAAATTAACAACTCAAACCAACACTGTTCTAGTTTAGTAGCCTAGTTTAGTGTCCATTACTCAGGGATGCTTAGGATTTTTTTTTATTAGGGGTCTTTTTACCACAGGACATGGCATACATTGCATAAATTTAACATATTTCCTGTACATTTTCATCACATATTCACATTACTCTAACCAAAACAAATATTAATTCGGATAAACTCCGAAACGGCTAGACTTATTTTGGCGGGATTTTAGAATGGAATGTAGCTGATATGAAAGTAAAGAAGTAACAGACTATTAAATTTATAATAAAAGTCTTCAAACTCAAAGTTTTTTTTATTTACAGATTGAAAATAAAATACTATGTGTGGAATACCATTTCTTTGGCTAAATAATTATTATAGGGTGTTATTAACAAAGAAACGTATTTATTCTACTTATAATAAATACCAGGGAATACTAGGTGAGGCAGGCAGTATGTTTGTACGCATGATTGAAAATTATCGTCTTTGGAAGCTCAGCATCCTGATGAGGAGTAGCCCCATGATGGTGGCCGCCGCCACGCCCACGCCCGCCTTCCACCAGTGCGAGTTGTCGCCCGCCAGCCGCGCGAACTGCTTCAGGTGTCTGCCCACACCACATTAACCTCTTATTTGTTGCATTACTACGTTATTAAAATTGCAACAGTATTCAACAAAATATAGCTTTGATTTTGTATTAAATGTATCATATTAATGCACAAAAAATATATACTAGAGTTAATTATTTATTTTTACAAACCTGTGTTTGCTGAACAAAATCCATGCAGCTTGAAATTGACTGACCAAAATAATTTATAAAATGTTGTATTATCAGAATAATTAATTGGTAAAACAAAGCTTATAAATATAAACCACACAAGAGTACACCATTGGTATTTAACTGAATTCTAATAG
>NW_013527015.1:0-978 GCF_000836215.1 Papilio polytes | reverse complement strand
AAGTGCGTCACAGCCGCGGATAAAGACTTAATGAAATACCTTTTTGATGAACTCTGGATCGCTGTTTTTTTTCAAAAGGCTAAGGAAAAACGTGCGCGGTCCAGCGGAACAATTGACTATATATTGACGTTAAATTAAATTTAGTTTAGACTTCTTTTGTATCTTGAAATAATCTATACTATTATAATAAAGCGTAAACACACACTTCTTTGTTGCCTAAGATGTTAGCAATTACAACATATTTTTCAATAATTCTTTTTTTAATAAAAAGCCCTACTCTTACGTCACGCTTTAGGCTATATATTTTCACGCCATTAAACTTAGGGGGTAAATATTTTGGATAAAAACCTTAATGTGGGAAAGAGACCATAAGTTGCTGCCAACATCAAGGAAACAAGATTGCCAACGTTTGTTATGTCATGTAAGTTTGACATTTGCTATTGATAATTTGACAAATGTAAACAATAAAATAAAATTTTCATAATTTCATGCGGATGAAGCCGCACGGGAACAGCCAGTATTTAAATAAAACAAAGAGTTCCGAAGTTTATTGCAATACAACTTGTCTTCATTACAAGATCCTACAAAGGAATATAGTTTATCAGATAGCATACAAATTACTTAACAACTTCAACAAAATAATCTATTTTTTTCTATTGACCAATCGACAAAGTATCCAAATAATTCGCCACTCTAGAGAGCAATATCCGAATAGTAAACGACAAACAAATGAACAACAAACATAATTTTACCAGTTCACAAAATTGAAAACATTCGAAACCACCTCTAACGCAGTCGGAATAAGGACTATAACATCAAGCATTTTAGTTCCCAACATACTAAAGTATGTTTGTGATATCATATGTTGACAAGTTCTCCGGGCGTTTAGGCAAATAAAAAACTAATATCCGCACGCGGCGCCACGTGCGCAAAAGCCCAATATTGATGGTGTCGTGATAAATTGATACTTAATTTTGG
>NW_013527014.1:0-1166 GCF_000836215.1 Papilio polytes | reverse complement strand
TTTTATATTCCTTTTTGAAGACAGATTGAAGAAATAATCTTACGGTCCGTTTAAAAAAAACATTTCTAACGACTGACTACGTACAGGTGACAAATACTTGTATAAATGGATACACTCTTCTAAAACCAACTTAAAGATTATGCGAGTTTATGTTTTAACTAGCTGTTGCTCGCTACTTTGTCCACGTGCAATTAAAACTTTATATAACGCACATAAAAAAAAACATTCAGACGAATTGAGTACCTCCTTCTTTTGGGAAGTCGGTCAAAAATACAGCCTATGTTACTCAACGATAACGTAGCTTTTTAATCATGAAAGAATTTTAAAAATCGGCCCAGTAGTTTTTGATTTATTACAATACATACAAACATAATAATCTTTCCTCTTTATAATATTAGTATAGATTAACACACATACTGTCTGGAAATGATTATTTACCCTGTCAGAGAAAATTAAAAGGTCAAAGAATTTAAGAATGAGGAAACGACATTTTTAATGAAAGAGAGATAGTATGTAAGAAATGTCCGTTTAAATATATGTTTTTATATGATTGTATAGTAATACGATTTCATTCATTATTTTCATTCATTCATTAAATAACTAGTTTTACTCCTTTGACGTTTCCAACCAGCTTTTTTATATCATATGCCAGTTACGTTTCGATTTACTTCTTCAGATAATTATATAATTAAAATTAAATAAACGAGATTTTCATGACATTAAAAACACATTTTTTTTTATTTATCCGTTAATATTAAACACTAGCTGTTTCTTGCGACTTCGCCCGCGTGCAATTAATATATGTAGCCTATGTTACTCATAGATAAATTACATTCCTAACGGAAAGAATTTTTAAAATCGGTTCAAATTTTTACGTGAATCGAACTCATACAAATATCCATATCTTTCCTCTTTATAATATTAGTGTTTTTAGAGGACTATTTTAATTATCTATTCTCTGTTAATTTGTTAATTGAGGTTAGCTTTCAGTCTAATATAGGTCATAAGACAAATATGTTTTCATACATTTGTGATCTAATCCCACATTGTAAGTGACTCTAAAACATTGTCACATATGTATGGACAAACCGACATTATGTTCGAATTAATAAGTCCCTTTGGGTTGACGTTCCTTATTACAAGGCAGGAGGCTTTCATTACGCGCC
>NW_013527013.1:0-1382 GCF_000836215.1 Papilio polytes | reverse complement strand
TTTTATATTCCTTTTTGAAGACAGATTGAAGAAATAATCTTACGGTTCGTTTAAAAAAAAACATTTCTAACGACTGACTACGCACAGGTGACGAATACTCGTATAAATGGATACACTCTTCTAAAACCAACTTAAAGGTTATGTTTTGACTAGCTTTTGCTAGCGACTTCGTCCACGTGGAATTAAAACTTTATATAACACACATAAAAAAAACATACAGACGAATTGAGTACCTCCTTCTTTTAGGAAGTCGGTCAAAAATACAGCCTATGTTACTCAACGATAACGTAGCTTTTTAAAGTTGAAAGAATTTTAAAAATCGGCCCAGTAGTTTTTGATTTATTTCAATTCATACAAACATAATATCTTCCTCTTCCTTTCTTTCCTCTTCTTCTTTCCTCTTTATAATATTAGTATAGATTAACACACATACTGTCTGGAAATGATTATTTACCCTGTCAGAGAAAATTAAAAGGTCAAAGAATTTAAGAATGAGGAAACGACATTTTTAATGAAAGAGAGATAGTATGTAAGAAATGTCCGTTTAAATATATGTTTTATATGGTCGTATAGTAATACGATTTCATTCATTATTTTCATTCATTCATTAAATAACTAGTTTTACTCCTTTGACGTTTCCAACCAGCTTTTTTATATCATGTGCCAGTTACGTTTCGATTTACTTCTTCAGATAATTATATAATTAAAATTAAATAAACGAGATTTTCATGAGATTAAAAACACAAAGTATTTTTTATTTATCCGGCAATATTAAACACTAGCTGTTTCTTGCGACTTCGACCGCGAGCAATTAATATATGTAGCCTATGTTACTCATAGATAAATTACATTCCTAACGTAAGGAATTTTTAAAATCGGCCCAGTAGCTTTTGAGTTATTTCAATACATACAAAAATGATAACACTTTTAACGCAATTCTACAACAAACTTTTTTAACATATTTTAAATTAGCTATTACTTGCGACTTCGCGTGAAATAAAAAATAACAAAAATCACAGCCTATGTTACTCACAGACAAATTACCTTTCTAATTGTGAAAGAATTTTTAAAATCGGTTCAAATTTTTACGTGAATCGAACTCCTACAAAAATCCAAATCTTTCCTCTTTATAATATTAGTGTTTTTTAGAGGACTGTTTTAATTATCTATTCTCTGTTAATTTGTTAATTGAGGTTAGCTTTCAGTCCAATACACGTTATAAGACAAATATGTTTTTTTTACATTTGTGATCTAATCCCACATTGTAAGTGACTATAAAACATTGTCACATATGTATGGACAAGCCGACATTATATTCGAATTAATAAGTCCCTTCGGGTTGACGTTCCTTATTACAAGGCAGGAGGCTTTCATTACGCGCC
>NW_013527012.1:0-579 GCF_000836215.1 Papilio polytes | reverse complement strand
TACAACAATTACTGATTGTCATAGAACGTTTGCCAAAGTTATAAGCCCCTTTTGTTAATTAGTATAAAATGAAGAGAATTATAAAAATCGTGTTTCGTATTGAATGTATTTATTGCATTAATTACTAGGACAAGAAATCAATGTGTCCGAAAGTCCGTGTATTTTACGGATAATTTCCGAAACTACTGCGCCGGATGTAACAGGATTTTTAATGCAATGTTATAGGTAGCCTAGTCTTTATAACATGGTATATTCAATACAATAACATAATTAGGAAATCTTATTGCAGATCATCTTTTGCCCCCCACTATACTTAGAACTTTGAGTTCTACAACCCACGACAGAGCTCTGATAGTACTATATATACACTTGTTAAAAGTTTGCGATTCCTAGCATAAGTTAATGTTTTTCAAATGTAACTTATGAAGTATAATATATTATTCCTTTACTTTTTAAAAAAAATGTGGTTTAAATTCCTATAAGACATAACATACATTTTTTTATGTAAAAAGCTATGTTACAAAACAGATTAACTTTTATAGCTAGTGATCGCAAACTTGTTTTGATCTGTGTAAACAC
>NW_013527011.1:0-1848 GCF_000836215.1 Papilio polytes | reverse complement strand
CTCTATTGGATTGCGCGCTGCGTGGCGTTTCTGCGCTCCCAGCGGCCTCTATAGCAGAGCTAGCTGGTGTCGGACTACACGGACTGGTCATATCATCTGGAGATATACGTAGAGTACAACAAGGAGCATTTAATTCTATCGCCACTACGTTACTGGCATTGGGTAAGCAGGAATTTATAACGACATATACCGGTAGTATTCATTGTAACTAATCTTTATAACGAATTTTCATTGAATAGAAGAGTAAAATATTATGGATATAGAATACAAAAATGACGAACCAATTGGGACATATTTCAGAAAATGTTAAAGAACGAATGTGGATGGCTACAAAGGAAGAAGAAGACCGAAGAAAATATGGATGGATTGTGTGAAAGAGGATATGCTTAAGAAAGGAGTGGTTTCAAAAATGGCTGATAGAGATGTATGGAAGAGTAGCACATACTGTGCCGACCCTCCATTAGGGATAAGGGCAAGTTGATGATGATAGAATCCAAAAATGAAGGTTTTAAATTCGTCCTCATGTTCATTTCCTCTGGAATTTTGTTAAACTAATTTATACTGTCTATTTTTTCATACTATAGCTCAGAAAGTAACACATGACACAAGAATTACATTATTATGTTTTTGTTAATTTTTAATCTCTTGCTCTTTTATCCAGGTCTGCCAAACAACCAACTACCTTCAGTGCCGACTGAAGCATTAAATCATCTCACGATGTTAGATAGACTGGATTTATCCAATAACAAAATACATATGCTGGATTCTAATTCATTCAAGGTTTGTACAAAATGATAATTAAAATGCAAAATGTAATAAATCAACAGTAGTAGAGCCCGCTTTAACATCTTACAATACGACTGGACCAGCTCACCACATGCAATATCACGATCAATAGAAGACAGTTGTGAGTGGGAGCAACTCCGCGTTACTTCTGATGAGTGTGGCCATTGCTCGTTTGCTACCTTATGTTATGAAAAAAAGTAACTATCTTTGTTTAATACCATGTTTATTACAGGGAATTAGAAACCTGACATATCTAGATATAAGTGATAACCAGTTGACGGACATATCACCAGACGCCTTCAAGCCGCTCTCTGAGTTGTCTGTTTTAAGGTTAAGAGGAAATCTACTTAAAGTTACTGCTCTACCATCTTTAAAGGTATGTTTTTAATTATTTTTTAATTTGATATAATAGCAGAAGTTTAAGAGCGGGCGTGTACATCTTTGACTAAACTATCGGACAACTGATATGCGACTGTCGATTGCTTTTGCAGCCCATTCAACTGTTTTGTTGTACAACTAAAATCGAGTAGTGTACGCACCTTAAAATAAGGTTGTAGGTATCAAAGCGAGACTAAACAGTTGTGCCATAATTTAGTCAAAGGCGTGCGCGATCTTAGGATCCCAAGTGTTTAAAAATCGCACGGAAAGGGTTTATTATTTATGACTCTTTAAGTTATAATAATAATAGAGAGAATCGTCTTACTCGTACGTAAGCTGAACATTTTGAAGATTTAAAAATGTGTACTTTATTACGAACATTTTTTAACAAAACGCTCTTATCTTACATAAAATTATTTACATTGTGTTTTGTTCACTTTGTTTAGCGTGCTACGAAAATCTCTGGAGCAATTTAATAAATGCTCATACCATACCCAAACTAAACAGATGTAAACAACTATTGTTTACTCTGTCATTCTCCTTAAAATAATAGAGATAGCGATATGTTTTGTAAAATGTTTCGACGGAGGAAACTGATAGTCTGTTGTTTGTATAGGATGCTCATTACTTGCGGGAGTTGGATGTCTCTAGCAACGCGCTGGAAGGTCCCTTGGGCGCGGGCTC
>NW_013527010.1:0-2039 GCF_000836215.1 Papilio polytes | reverse complement strand
TACACCGGGCGAACCGACCCATTCGTGCGAAGATGTTAAAGCGGGCACTACCACTGTTAAAATGCTTTTAGATTTACACAAATAACCCATCCTTCCACTTAAATCGGGACCTAAATAAACTTGCACTTTTCTAATAAAGTTAACGTGAACTTAAAAAATAACTCTGTCAATAATAATACTTAAAATATTCAAATTAGATTTTCCGCAGCGTTGAATAACAAATTTTAAACAACAGTCAAAGAATTCCTTACAAAACTTTTGTGCAGAAATCGCTTAGAAAAAGCTAAAAGAGCTCTTTTCGTCACTTTACATAAATTACTTTTCCCACACGGTATTGTAATATAGTTATGTATGTACATACTTGTAGAAAGGATTAGTCTTCACTTGACCTACCTTATACGTAATGTTTATTTTACTTTGAATGTATTGTTTAAGCAAACACGAACACATAATATGTCACCGGAGTATTTTGTAACGACAATGACATGTAGTGTGTCCACGTTTTAGGCAGGACTGTCTTTAACTAGTTAACCTGTAGTAGAACTGCATTTCTTCTGATAAGTGAGGTCACAATTGGCAATTTTTTATTTATCTTCCTATCCTTGCTAGAAAGGATGGGATAGGGTAGTGGACACGATAGTATAGAGAATGGATATAAAAAGAAATGTCCTATTTTTGTTTACACTCTCCGAACATTTAGCTGGTCAACGATCTTAAACACAAATCTATTCGTAATAGGATCTTAAAGAGTTTCACATCTTTCTACTTTCATTGGAATCTTAAGACATAAATAGCTCGTTTACCTTTTTAATTATGGGTTTACTCTGGTAATACCAAACTAGTGTACAATAAGCGGAGACGTTTGAATAGTACAATAGCCGGTGCAACTCACTCGCCGGATCTGTTGCAAGCCGATATCGGTTCGTGCCGCTCCGAAGATTGCCTCACACATTAGACATTAGCCTTAATTCAACGCTCGCTAATTTATTTACAGCAACAAACGTTCCTAAATTGACAAAAACCAAGACTTACATATCGTTATCAGAAAAGTCGGCAATGAAACACATTTACTATTGCAATAACGCTTGCATTCCATTACTATAAAGTTAGTCTACGGTCACGGCTTACGGTCATCGTACTTAAATTACGTAGAAAACCTATTTGACTATTCCCGTCACGGAAGTCAAGTAAATGTCTCTCAAAACTGTCTTAAATTTAAATAGCCGTTTAGAACACGGGTTATAAAATTGACTATATTTCCTGTTCCCGCATCTTGTCTCTGAATAATAAACTATGAGCCATTAGCCTCTCCGCCGGAACGGAACGGGTAAACTTGAGCTTCTATTACGTGTGCTAAACATTAAAGTCTATCGCTTTGAAGAAATGTTAAAATTTTACAGTCCATTCATGAATTATCGAATGTTATTCAGTTGTTATCTGTGAAGCTGTAAATAAGACTGTTTTCTTTGTTTGTGTCTGTTCGGTTTAGCGTCAACAAAAATAACCTAAGTTTATTAGAAAGAAAACGCAATAATTGTAAGTCAAGGCAAAAGTTTCTTCTCGTTTAGTTTTGTTATTAATTACCTACTAAAGAAATGAGTTCACATTTTCCCAAAACATTTCGTGCTTAAAACTTAAATAGGCTATTTTAATTATTTCACTTACGTTGTATTCATTAAGTGAATGATGAGTGGTACACTGATATTTACAGATTTCTGTTCCTGCCAATTTTTTCTTTGCTAACATAATTAATTATAATAATAAATTTAATAATATTGGTAACACTTTTACGCATATCAGAATACGTAATAACGTCGTGTACAAAGTAACACAAGTTCGGTAGGCTTAAGAGCAAAAAACAATAAATCTAAATTGTACTGACCGCGGCGTTCAGCTGTAATTGCTATCGATTTATTTTTTATCTTCATTCCTAAAGCCGAATACAACTGATTCGCCATTTTTCATTTGTTTGAAATTTAAAGCTATTTTTCTCTTGTAGAAACGATTTTTGTTTAAGTTACACGTGGAAATTTAATTTA
>NW_013527009.1:299-799 GCF_000836215.1 Papilio polytes | reverse complement strand
AGCCCAAGTGTAAAATTATGTCTACTACCTAGATTTCGGTTCGCTCTAGTGTAAGAGCGAGGACCGAGATATTACGTTCGCTCAGGTGGACCGACAGGACCGAGACTTACGTTCGTTCAATTATGAAAGCGATGGTCCAAATTGGTAAATAACTAGAGTCGGGAACTATTATATGACCGGGACCATAGTATATCTAGAACGTGGGACAAATGTAACAATATGACCTAATGTTATTACGGTTGAATACTAAAATGAATCTCAACCATTTTGCTTCATAAATGCTGCTTTAAATCTGAGAAACTCCAAAATTTATGGAGATTTGACGTTTATGCGTGATCTTAAAATTTAAGATGCTACATATTTAAATGTCGTTTCAGTATACGACCAGGCATGAAATCGCGAAGGTGTTGTATGGAAGATAATTATTATAGTGAACTAATTCATTTGAGATCCTGACCTGAGAAAAGGCCCTCATCACCTACTAGTACATCTAGAAGATC
>NW_013527009.1:0-231 GCF_000836215.1 Papilio polytes | reverse complement strand
TATCAAATATATGGAGCATCAATAGTCGATAAGCGGACGATTGCTTTTGGCATGGTCTATAAGTGAAAGCTGTAAGAGTAAACCTTTTTTGGAATACTTTAGGAAGCAAAGGATCAACTGAGACATCCAATATTTACTTGTGATCAACTGTGAGGTGCACGCTTTGAAGTATTAAGTAGTAATTTAGTTGAGGCAATTGAACATATATCTCAAACGTAAATTAATGTCTTG
>NW_013527008.1:0-764 GCF_000836215.1 Papilio polytes | reverse complement strand
AACGATAAGCCATTATTTATTATTACTATCGAAATTGTTAATTTCTATGCCATGTTAGTGACATTTTTGGACATAATTTTGTGTAATCTTACTTAATATTATAAATGCGAAAGTTTAGATGGATGTTTGTTAGAGTTTGTAGCGTAAACGGCTGAACGGATTTTAATGAAATTGGGCATAGATGTCGAGGATAGTCTGGTAAAACAAACTGGATACTCACTTTTTTTTTATTCCACGGGGACGGAGTCGTGAGCGAAAGCTGGTACTAAATAAGTTAGTATAATATCCTATCCATATATTGTCTCCAATTATCCCTATTTCGATAGCTTCTAGATAAAAGATTACTTAATGCTAAGTAAATTCAAGCTGCACGTATCTTTGCATGCATTCTTTTAAATACTTCATTATCATTTGCGTATCTTTGACTAGGGCACTGTGAGAGCACGATAGCAGCGGCAGCGCCTAAAGAGATGCCCCCTTTGATCTCGCCGACCGATACATTTACTGGAGGTTTTGCTACGCGATTTGGAAACTACCGGCTATTTGATGTTGATATTGGAATTATATTTATTACCTCATAACTTTCTCCCGTGACTCCGTCCATGTGGGATTAAAAAAAACAAAAGTATGTGTTCTTTTAAACTATGCTCTACATCTATGTCAAATTTCATCGAGATCCATTCAGCAGTTAAGTTGAAGATACGAAATGAGTATATTGGAGGAAGTTTGAGAGTAGCCCCAGTGGTTGAGAAAATAAGGAGTAA
>NW_013527007.1:0-1066 GCF_000836215.1 Papilio polytes | reverse complement strand
TTAATAAAAAATGTCTTGACATTTTACATACATTTAAGAATATTTGCATTTGATTCTAAGGTTTCATGACATTCATTAATGATTCTAGCTTTGTAAATGTGTAATTTCATAGCGTAGGAAAATGCGCAATTAAATGCCATACCATTTACAATCTCTTTGAAGAAACCGTTTATATTAGTTTTTTTTATATTTATCTCTATTTCTCTCTCTTCTATTCCTATGTCCTCAAAGTGGGGCAGAGGGCGTCCACAGTACGCCGCCAGATCGCTCTGTCCTGGGCTCTGTTGTGTGTTTGTCATTAGTTGTGTTGTTGTTTTATATGTGTTGAATAAATTAACAGATACTTATTCTAGTTTTCATCTATTAGATTGATTTATTTGTTATTGTTTATAACTAATATACGGGACGTAATGTAACTTGATACAAGTAAAATAAAAACGAGAATCGTTTTTAATTTCAAACATGTTACTATGTAGAGCAAATGTCAAGTGCATCGCGCGAGGCAAGTATTCGAATAAAACTTTAACGGAACAAATAGTTTTATCTAGATGGAGTTAGCACATTTCGTACTGCACTAAACTTTTCAATATTGGAATTCCGTTTAGAAATCGATGGTACCAACTATAACTGGCTATTTAAAGTGTCGTAGACGTTCAATATAAATATTCAAAGATATTCAAATAATTCAGTTTTAGAGCGGACATCAGAAACGTATTAATACAAATATTATAATCAAGTTGTCATTTGCGCCGTCTTAGCAAGCATTTGGCATAATGTTCGATTAGTTGCATGTCCTGTCTATACATTATTGGATGTCTACCTGCGATCTTCGATTATTGGAGGTTTTGTTTTTTATGCCTGAATAGTAAAATGAGACGAACTTAACCTTTCGCATTTAACTTTTAAATGCCTATTCTCATATTAGCTTAGGATTCAAAATGTAACATAGATTTTTATATTATCATTTTAGTTTTCAAATGTTCAATCAAGTTTTAGCCGTTTCAAGTTTATTCTGATCAAAGTATCTGCAATATCTACCGTTCAACAAATGCGCTGACTCGTACAA
>NW_013527006.1:0-587 GCF_000836215.1 Papilio polytes | reverse complement strand
GTGAAACCACAATGGACATGGGTGATAATAAACAAAATCCTGATGCATCTACTATTGTAGAGGTATGTGTATTTTTTTTAATTTTAACATAAAAATATTTATTCTGGCACTTTGAGTGGTTTAAGTGTACATTTGTCACAATAAAACTTAACTAAGTGTTCAATTATTTTTTTAATATATTACTTTTAACATTCCACTGTTTAAAATTTCACATAAATATGACAAATGATTATTATCATGCCTAATGTAACATCATGTTAAAGTATTATGAGTCTCAAAACCACATTAGCTTTTTAGTGTTGGCAATACCGACTTAATGCTACAATCTTCTTTAGCTTTACAGCCCTTTGTGGGCCTTGGCTTGGTCAAGCAATTTTTTCCACTTCGGTCTGTTAGTGGCTACCGATTTCCAGTTTCTTATGCCAACATTCTTTGCGTCACGATTTACACCGTCTAATGCTACAATACAAGCACAAAAAAAAACAAATGAATAAATCTGGCCACATCTTTTTTGCTCAACAGAAAGAGGTTTAATTCTGTATTTTTTAATCTATGTTATAGGTGTTAGATTTAACGCACGATCAGAA
>NW_013527005.1:0-556 GCF_000836215.1 Papilio polytes | reverse complement strand
TGTACACTACGTTGAAGTGAGAACAAATGTTTGTTGGAGTTCATACAAAATATTTTACGTTTTAAAATAGTATGAAAAAATTAAAAGAACAAAACCGACCCACAACTGAATAATTTAAATAACAATAAAAGTATTTTAGATCAATTTACTATCAAATCTAGATTCAATAAACAAGCAATCGATCCTAATTGCTATATTTCTTCGCTTTTTTTGTTATAATATAAGGTGGCAAACGAGTAAGCGGCCACCTGCATCCACCGAAATGAAAAGCGACTGCTGCCCATAAACATCCGCAATTGCAAATGCGTTGCCTATCCTTAATTGACGGAGGAGGAGGCGCACATAAAGATGACATTTCCCCTTCCTATGCGTCTCCTCCACCGTCAAATCCACTTTCCCTTTCTATCCTTTCCACTTAAGAAAAGGGTTAAAAGGGAAAGAGACTAAAATTAGGCCTCCGGCAGTACACTCTTCAGATGAAACGCGGAATTGCTTCCACTTCACGCCTGTTTTCTATGTGGTCATGGTTTTACACCGGGCGAGCCGGCCCATTCGT
>NW_013527004.1:0-556 GCF_000836215.1 Papilio polytes | reverse complement strand
TGCTGCGCGGCTCCAACCAGCAGCGGCTCGCCGAACTGCGTAATACTCCATTACACGGCAGGTCAGGAATACACTAACACACTACACTACAATCACACTTGCGTCTAAATATATATAGGTGTTTCATTCTATTGTTTTTTTTATTTAAAACTAGTTTTCTCCCTCGACTTTGTTCTCATGAAAAAAAAGATGTTTTATATGTTACTCAGCGATAACGTTAGCTACGTTATCGCTGAGTAACATATAAAACATCTTAATGGTGCAAAAATGTTTGAAATCGGCCCATTAGTTTTGGAGTTATTTAAATACATACAAAATACCACAAACAAATCTGTCTTCTTCATAATATTGGTATGGACTAGCTTTAATAGCACGTCGTTAAAATCGCGGGCAAAGGTTAAATCATAATTTTTTAAAAGTTTTTTAGTTCAAAGTTTTATTAAGCATTTTTAAATATTTCAATCATATGTTTGTGTTTATAAACTGTATATTTCCAACGTGATTTATGTACAAAGATGTAAATCGTGGGAGCGCGGCGCGGTACAGCGGCTGCTGC
>NW_013527003.1:0-1194 GCF_000836215.1 Papilio polytes | reverse complement strand
ACAATATTAAAACCTAAGACAATAACGTTTGTTACACATAAAGCAAAAATCAATTTATAGCTTCCTGCGACATATCATTTTGAACCAAATTACTACCTACGTTAAAAATAGTTTCTGTTTCATAATCGCAAACACCCAGCAAGTTGGTTGAGTCCTGATTCAGCACCTAAACGAAAACTTATCCCTAGAAAAGTGATGGTGACTGTGTGGTGGTCTGGTGCCGGTGAGATTCATCACAGGTTCTTAATCAAACGGGGTGAGTATTGCTGCAGATACGTACTGTAAAGAACTGGACACAATGATGGAGATGTAGGCACGTCTCCAACCAACATTGGTCAAGAGCTCGTCACTGCCCCTGCACTGCACGACAACGCGCGACCTCATACTGCGCAGCAAACGGTTTCCAAGTTGCAAGAGATGGGGTTGGAAGCTCTCCGTCAGCCGCCATACTCAACAGACCTTGTGCCTACAGACTACTACATTTTCCAGAATTTGGATAACTT
Organism: Papilio polytes; assembly: GCF_000836215.1. Taxonomy (NCBI): domain Eukaryota; kingdom Metazoa; phylum Arthropoda; class Insecta; order Lepidoptera; family Papilionidae; genus Papilio; species Papilio polytes. The sequence continues at coordinate 691 of NW_013527003.1, read as the reverse complement.
CTTGGCAGATTCCGGTGTTTTACATTTTTTTCCTTTTAATTATACGTTGACCTGTATTTATATTCACAATTTCAAGTTTGTAGGACTGCTAAAAGTACCTTAGAATTATGTTTACACGTGCGTTTCTGTAAAATGTGAGGGATTTAATTAACGATATATACATACATGTCTCATTTTTTTTACAGAGAGTGTAATTCGTTCTTGAAAACGTGAGGGATATTTATGTTTTTTACAAGCATATCGACAGTGGATATGAAATTTAAAAAACTTAACAGTTAAACGAACTATTCACAAATTCAACTAAAAACTATATATAATTAGTATTATAAAATTCGTTTGTCCGCAAGATAGATATTGACGGACTTTGACAAAGACCTTCAACTCAAATGACACTTGTGGTAGAAAAGGAACTCTTGACGATAGAGTGAATGTCATGACATTAAATTTTGTAAAGTTTGCCATCAAAAAGTCCGTTTATGCCATACAAAATATTTTTTGTTCGGAAGTTCGCTAGCCCGGTGTACAGTTCAGTGGGCCCCTTCCACCTGGCAAAGGCAACAAAGTGTCACATCACATACTGCTATCCATGCCTGAATTAATAAAACAACGTTTTATTTAATAAATATTTATTTACACTAGATAGGTCTCCACAAGTCGGTATGAGTGAACTTATAACAAATATAAAAAATGG
>NW_013527002.1:0-524 GCF_000836215.1 Papilio polytes | reverse complement strand
AGATGTTAAAGCGGGCACTACCACTATCACATCAATAATTTCTGCTAAGCAACTCTGCATGTTCTTGCCCTCTTTTCCACTGATTACGAGATCTTCAATGATCAAGTAACAGCTCCTTGTTATCATGGTCTTTCGCACGAACACTAAATATTTGTTGAGATTAGTGCGCGCGTTTCCGAGGCCCTTAGTCCCAGTCGTTGCGACGAAACAGAAATGTAATTAAACGCTTGTCCAATACCTCTGAGCCTTGTAAATTTAATTATACCCGTTTATAATATAACGTTATAACTAGCAAGAAATTCTATTACAAATTCTAGTTGAATTTAATATTAAATGGCACATCAAATTCAAATAAAAATTAAATTATTTAAACTTTCGTGAGACATTTGATAATTAATTATATACGGCTTACTCACGTATACCTTTCTTTTTCCGGTGACGGCACCGACCAATTTCAGACCCTGCGGGGGTCCTTCTTCAGGGCAAGGGTTAAGTATGTGTCGCGTTCGCGTCGCATACTAGTC
>NW_013527001.1:0-529 GCF_000836215.1 Papilio polytes | reverse complement strand
CATGCTAACCTTTTACTCCTAACCTTCTCTATTATGGGGGCTACTCTCCAAGTAAGGATCGATATTGGTGTCTGGATTTTTAAAAGATAAAATAAACAGTTCAACTTAAAGTTATAAAATGAATAATTTTTCCTTGAATTGCCAAATTAAGACCTCAAAATAAGTCAAAGAGCAGGTCGATGATTTATTAAACACATATTTTATTACGGTAAAATAATCTTTATTCTTTGTTGACATGTGACATATTTCAAAATTAATTTATGCAGTGTAGAAATCGATCAAGAAATCCGAATTAATTTAATTATCAGAAAAAAATATATAAGATTTCTTGAAGATTGTTATTTTATGACATTAAAATTATTATGTCTGGATATCTCTGGGGTGTAGCGCATCTTGTGAATGATCCCTCTAATGAGTTACTGGAGGTAATTCAAAGGCGACTATTTAAAATCGATATAAGTCAACCCCCTGGTGATAATGTTGAGAAAAAACCAACCGAAACTACTGTTCCTTTACCAACACCAAGGCG
>NW_013527000.1:0-603 GCF_000836215.1 Papilio polytes | reverse complement strand
AGAGATTAAAAGTTAAGCCAATACTTAGACGTTACTAAGTCCAGATTACGTCAAGAAATCTACTCGTACTAACACAAACTAATTTGGTCTTTAGAATTGTTTTTTTCAGTACGAGGAGAGAAACAAATGGACGATCTCTTGATGAAAAAACGAAGTGACAACAATGTATAGCTGTTGCTCGCGACTTTGCCTGCGTAAAATAAAAAAGTAAAGCCTATGTTTCTGACAGATAAATTATCTTTCTGACGGTAAAAGAATTAGTCAAATCGGCCTAGTAGTTTTTGAGTTATTAAAATTTATATCAAAATTCAAATCTTTATAATATTAGTATAGATGTTATCCCTACTTATTGGTCTGAGTAGACGTGCAGAGAAATATTTTCCCTTCCAGTATTAGAAGAGAGAATCATCTTGACAAATTAAGTAAGAAATAATTAAAGAGGTTATGGGTTAAGAGTAATTGAGTAATCATATATGTAGTTACATACCTGAGATAACATAGTGAGTATGGAACAACAGAATCCTCCGAGGAAAGCAGTGACACACATCATCCGCACAGATGTCGCTACTACCGTCAACAACCAGGACACGCTGCACGGCGCCG
>NW_013526999.1:0-556 GCF_000836215.1 Papilio polytes | reverse complement strand
CATAGAAAGGGGAATTATCGTCTTTATGTGCGTCTCCTCCTCCGTCAATTAAGGGTAGGTAACGCATCTGCAATTGCGGATGTTTATGGGCAGCGGTCGCTTTCCACTTCGGTGGATTCAGGTGTTCACCTTATATTATAAAAAAAAAAGATTATTTTCTACGTATGTGCCAACTTTAGACCTCGATTAAACCGTTCTAGAGATTAGTAATAAACATCTACAGTACATTTAAACATTCGCATTTGACGTATGAAGATGTATGCAATAAGAAATAAAGTTGTCTAACTATGCACAATAGAAGGTCTAGCAGGGAAATAACACTAATTTTGTCGACATTTCTGATATTTTCTTGCAAATTTTCGTATTAGCACCCTTAATAGAATCAAATTAGACTTAAAAACTGTAAAGTTTATTGTAATAGTTTAATTCAAGACTAAATTATATATACGTCTTAGATAAACTATTCCTACAAAGAAATAATACGAGCTGTTCGAATTACGACAATAAAATTAAACGTAAATCCAATTTATATCACGAAATACGTCATATTTAATAC
>NW_013526998.1:0-1391 GCF_000836215.1 Papilio polytes | reverse complement strand
TAGAATGACTCGACTTAATGTTTATTTCATTAGAGTTGAATTTATCGCGACATGTTAAATATTTATTGGATTTAAAGATACAATGACGAAAGGCGATTGAGTTCGTCCGAGTTGTTAAGTTTATCTCGAGATTTAGATGTCACAGATTAAATTCAATGAATAAGTATTGACATGTTCCCTACGCTAGCTTACCTAGTAAGCATTACAAACAGAATTCATTTGTGTTTAAACTTATGTAAACATTCGGTTAGTATTAGTATGTATTGTCATTATTGGTTAGAACGGCGAGACATTGCTTTATGTATATCACCAAAGTTAACTTATTTACTACGATTATTATTTTACGGACATAAAAATAAAATACACCGTTTTACCATAAAATGTTACTTTACATTCCTACGATACGCTCAACCAATGCTTGTACGTGAGTTTAGTTTACGGCTATTGCTAAACGGCATATGGTAGCTTACGAGCTCGAATATCGTAGACCGTGTTCTAAACCATTATCCTGTAGGCAATGTATCGATATGTATCGATGTTTTACGACACAACCCTATACGGTACATCTGCACCCGCATTGACTGGCTCATTCGATCGCCGTGTATCCAACATTCTTCGGGCGACTGTTTCGACATTAACTTGTCAAGGCCCTTCAAAGTACTGACTTGCTCTTCTATGGGGGCAAAGTTAAATTAAGGGCGTGGAAAAGATAAATGGAAAAATCTGTCAATATATATCATTAGGTGAATGGAAGAGGCATCTGTTTGGAAACATTTTCAATACAAAATAACCACGATGTACATACTGGTTTGTATACATTTTTTATTTACTCGTAAGTTTAAAAATACAACTTTGTGATATTATTATTGTAAATGAAAAAGTTTGGATATATGAATATTTGTTATTACTTATTCCTACATGGATTAACGGATATTAACGAATTTTGGCATAACACATCGGCCTCTAATATTTTTCAATTCCGTGCGGATGACATCAAGGCCTAAAACTAGTCTTAAAATTGTTTAGAATAGAGCGATGTAAGAATGTGTGTGTACCTAAATATTTTAAACTACTACCGAGATATACAGGTTCGCTGTCAAGCCGTCCATTTATTACGAGTACTTCAACTTATAATTAACTATTTTATCGGCCGACCGACATCAAACTTAGGTTCTAAATACGTTATGAAACAGTCGAGTGCTATTCTTACAAATAAGAGATGGTTTTAGTAATCGATAAAATGGTTATGGTCAGTTTGAAAGGACCGAAAGAACGTTCTCTATGTCACATATCCCAGTATTTTTTTTTATCTTATGTGGTTTAAAGAATAATTGTGGTTACCAATACTTCCGTTCCAAAAGCAATATGGCGGCCGGTTTAATAGCACACAT
>NW_013526997.1:0-1231 GCF_000836215.1 Papilio polytes | reverse complement strand
ATCCGCTATTGTAAATGTCTATGGGCAGCGGTCGCTTCACCGTTTTGGCGGATTCGGGTGGCCGCTTGCTCGTTTGCCACCACATGATATAAAAAAATAGAACAAAAACTCAAGAAACAACATGAAAGAAAAACAGAGTGTATATTTAAATGCAAGAAAAAAAACGGAGAAGTCATTGTATACACTTAGGATTGCTAATAAAATGACAATATCGGAGAATGGACAGGAATTGTGTCATACAGCTGTTACGTCTCGCAAAGTTGAGAATAAAATACGGAGAACTGACAGCAAAATCCACTAGTTAGGCACCACAAGAAGAGACTAAGTAAAGATAAGATTGACATCCTATCATAGTTGATACTATTATTATAAAAGCAAACTTAACTTGCATAGTAATGTATCTCCAAAAAACTCATTTCTGTAACTCGATCTTAGACTAAAAATCTGGTTGAAACCTCGAATCCTCACATTGCGTTTAAATTTGGAAATACATCTTTTTTTTTTATAATTTCTCGCGGGCGTTACATAATACTAGCCGTTCCCGTGCGACTTCATTCGTATAAATTATCAATTGCAAATGTCAAAGTGACATGATATTATGACAAACCATGGCAACCTTGCTTCCTTGATATTAGCAGCAACTTGTGGTCTCTTTCCCACATTAGGATTTTTATCCAAAATATTTACCCCCTAAGTTTAATGGCGAAAACATATAGCCTAAAGCGTGACGTAAGTGTAGAGCTTTTTATTAAAGAACGAATTATTCAAAAATATGCTGTAATTGCTGACATCTTAGGAAACAAAGAAGTGTGTGTTTACGCTTTATTATAATAGTATAGATAAACTACAAATTAATGTACTGTTTGTCTCCAATAACGTTATCTACTTATGGTAAGGCAGTCTATTGAAACGACAGCGGTCTCAGTAAATCAGTACCAGTCTAAATACAGGTTAAAACACTAACAATAAGTTGCCATTATTACTTGTCAAAGTGAATAAATCCTGGCAATTCATCGTCACAAAATAAACGCTCTATCAAAACGCAACTTCAACGATCTTAGATCATTATAATTTAGATTATTAAAGAGTGGATTAACACGGTCTGTTAAAGGTACTGTCATATTCAAAATACACATGTTACAAAGATTTTTTAAAGCTGAACTGTAATTATCTTACCAGTCTTACTAGTATATATTTTTTTATAAAATAAGGTGGCAAACGAGCAAGCGGC
>NW_013526996.1:0-2250 GCF_000836215.1 Papilio polytes | reverse complement strand
GCATAGCGTATAACGCCTATCGCTTATCGAAAACTCAAAACTCGAAAATCGAAAATCGCATATCGCGTTATGCACATAGCGCATAGCGCATAGCGCCGGGTGCCAAAAGAATCATGTACATTTTACTATAGATGTCATGCCGAGAAGCCACAGAACCATAAAAGTAAATGCAGTAGCATTGGCAACACTGGTTGACAAGTGTCAACCAATGTCAATGTCAATGCTATTCTCTGCTGATTGCTGGCTGGCAAGAACGACTCGCGTCTTGTAATATACTAAACAAAACAATACAATTTATAACATGTTAGAAAATTCTATATCTAGGTTACTCTAATTTTAGCTCAGTTTCAATCATTTGCACTATTTTTAATGGAGAACTTTTCAAAAGTGGAAAAAATCGGGGAAGGAACTTATGGAGTAGTTTACAAAGCAAGAGATCGAATCACTGGAAAAGAAATAGCTTTAAAGAAAATAAAACTGGAGAAGTAAGTTTTGGCGCCAAAATTGACGTTTCCTTAGAAAAGGAATATATTCCTTGCGATAGGTTATTTTTTTTTGTACAGATACAAAGCATTAGCATTAGCATTCATCTTGTGTTTAAGTACCCATGCCTACTCTAATGTTGATAGCTTACTTTGAGTTGAGTTTTTAACATGTCATGAAAAGTTTCGTATTTCAGAAATCGAAATCAGAAATAATAATAAAAAATATAGCCTATCTTCTCCTCACTTTTTAATGGTAAAAGAAGAGATTTTTGAAATAGGTTAGGTAGTTTGTAGTTATTTTAAAACATACAAAAATACAAATTTATTTATTTATTTCTCTTTTATCTCCCTCTTTATAAATCTTCCCTTTTTATGGTATTAGTATTGATATGGGCATATTATTATATATTAGAATACAAGCTTTCGCCCGTGACTCCGTCCATGTGGAATTAATAAAAAACAAAAGTGAGTAGCCTATGTGTTCTTCCAGACTATCCTCTAAATCTATGCCATTGCCATTTCATCGAAATCCATTCAGCCATTTGGGCTACAAACTCTAACAAACATCCATCCATCCAACCATCTAAACTTTCACATTTATATTAGTAAGAGTAAGACTATTGTATATTGTATATTGTATATTATGCAAATAGCAAATATTTATCTCATATAACAATATCAACAATTCATTGCACTTAAGGCATAACATTAAACAAAATAAATAAAACAAGGTAAAAACTTGCACTGATCTTACCTGGAGGTATGTAGATGGCATGAGCACATCTTTAATCAGTACCTTTGGCCAGTAGTAGAGCTAGCAGCAATAGCTGTGTGTGTTAGTGAATGGCTGGCTCTCCCCGTCTGGCCCCACAACTGACTGAATAATGACAATACATGTATCATCTGATTCTAATATTCTTTGGTATTTGAGTAAATATATAATATATGAAGGGAAAAGCAGTGATTACAATCAACTTCTTGGTAATGTGAAGTCAGAAACTGCCTGTTATATTTAGCTAATTAGGTGGCTGCTTACTCATTTGCCAATCTATACTGTTATAATAAAGCGTAAACACACACTTCTTTGTTGCCTAAGATGTCAGCAATTTTTAATAAAAAGCCCTACACTTACGTCATGCTTTAGGCTATATATTTTCACGCCGTTAAACTTGGGTGGTGAATATTTTGGATAGAAACCCTAATGTGGGAAAGAGACCTTAAGTTGCTGCCAACAAGGAAGCAAGGTTGCCATCGTCATGTCATTTTGACATTTGCAATTGATAATTTGATACATGAAAACAATAAAATAAAATTTTCATAATTTTATGCGGATGAAGTCGCACAGGAACAGCTATGTATACATAAAAAATTAATACAATGTCATATATGGCATGGTACACAGCACAATGTCCACAGTGAGCCCGAGGGCGTGCCGTCGACGGCGCTGCGGGAGATCTCGGTGCTGCGCGAGCTGAAGCACCCAGCCGTGGTACGACTGTTGGATGTGCTGCTGGTCGACTCCAAATTGTTCCTCGTCTTTGAATGCCTGCACATGGACCTCAAACGTCTTATGGATCTCACCGGTGGACCTTTAGATTTAGATCTAGTTAAGGTAATAGAGGAACTCCTGTTTCACTTAATGATATGAAATGAAATGTAGAAAGAGTGTGATTAGACAAAAGGCGTGCATTTAGTGGTGGTGTGTGGTGTGTGTGTGGTGCGGCAGAGCTACCTGCGGCAGCTGGCGGAGGGCGTGGCGTACTGC
>NW_013526995.1:0-1093 GCF_000836215.1 Papilio polytes | reverse complement strand
AGCACGATGCCGTCGCGCAGGTAGCACTGTATCTCGGCGTAGGAGGGCGTGTCGCCGTTCTCCAAGGCGTCGAAGCTCGGGCACAGGTAACACTCCGACGTCTGAAACGATCCACCCGGTTAGCGAGCTTCTCGGACAAATTATAAACACTCGAGGGCAGACTTTTCAGACGTCGTAGGTTATATACCGAAAAATCGGTTACATTTTGCCGACGAGGAGTAAAAAAATATTTTGAAAGGTTCTGCGTGCGCTTTAGAAATGTTTCGAGCGAGCATTTGGTAAGTATATAACCCCGACGTCTTTAAAGAATTCTTTGTGCAAACTATTGTCACACTCATGTTTATTCAGTGGAATCTTTAAATTAATGGTGCTATCGATAATTTAATTATAAAAAAAACTGAGTGAATATTCAAAAATATATTCACATAGCGGCATTGCCGTCTTAAAATTGTGATTAGAAATGATCGGCACACGTGAGATCAAAGTAAACAGAAGCAAGAACAAAGTGTATTATAACTTTGTAAGCAGCGGTGAGGGGCACGCGCTCAGACGGCGTTCGCATCAATACGACGACACGAAACAATAACCAATAGGGCGCGGCGTTTGAAGGCCGGTCAGTGGTAATTGCTTCGCGCAACTAATATAAAGATTAATAAAAATCAGCGCTGCTCTCCGCCCGGTCCGTTTGAACGGAAGCTAGGGTTATATTTTTTAATATCTTCGTTTGAAATATAGTAAAGCTACACGCTTGCAGCCATGAGGCGCCGCTACCTACATTGATATTAACATTCAAAACAAATTAAACTATCTAGCATTTTTAATAACAGTAACTGTGCAACGCACGCGCACTATACATTGCGCTGTTTACGGGTCCTCCCTCCCCCCCGGCACACGCGGCACTGCGATACACTCCAGGCGGGGCTCGCTCACACGCGATACACTATTATCGGTTCGACAAAACACACAGGACGGATGGACTCTCATTTTTATTATGGTGATTTATGTACGACTCGTCAAATAATCCAAGTTGGTGTTCACATTCGTTTTGTGATTCAGAGTACACGCGTACCGAGCGTCACAGGCGACGGAGTGT
>NW_013526994.1:0-607 GCF_000836215.1 Papilio polytes | reverse complement strand
GCTTTTTCGCGAGAGTAACTCATACGATATTTAAGAGCTCGAATATACTCTTGGTAGGTACTGTTGTTATTATTTTCGTAAACATTACTGGGGATTGATGGTTTATAACCATAAAGAAGTTCAAAAGGTGTGTAGTCAGTAGAACAATGTGGAGTACTATTATAAGAAAGGATCGCTGTAGCTAAATAGCAATGCCAATCATCTTGATTTTCGTTAACAAAGGATCTTAAATATTCCTTGAGAGTAGCATGACTGCGTTCTAGTGCGCCATTTGTTTGAGGATGATAAGGTGTAGAAAACAAATTTTTAATTTTAAGAATTTCCATCAATTGTCTAAATAACTCGGACGTAAAAGAAGTACCTTGATCGGTCAATATCATTTTAGGAAAACCAAATAATGAAAAGAAATGAATGAGACTGCGTGCAACTTCATCCGAAGTGCAAGTAATCATCGGATAAGCACATGAAAATTTAGTTAAATCGTCTTGAAGAGTTAGAATATATTTAAATTTTTGAAGACCAGCTTCTGGTAAAGTACCGACAATGTCGAGAGCTAATCTTTCAAATGGTTTAGTACTTGTTGAAGTTATAACCATAGGTGCTTTAT
>NW_013526993.1:0-510 GCF_000836215.1 Papilio polytes | reverse complement strand
GATGGTGGAACCTTTGCGGTACGAGATCTCGTCGAAGATCTCAGAAATACGCTTCGGGTTATCTATAGGTACTGATACCTGTAAATTTTCATACTAATGTTATAAATGCGGTTTGGATAGAGGGATATTTATAAGCATTTTCAAAAAGATTCAATGTATCTTGATGAAATTTGTCACAGATGTTGAAAATTCTTTAGAAAAAAACATAGGCTACTTATTGAGTTCTTTTAATTCCGCTCAGATAAAATTGCGGACAAAAGAAAAATTTTGAATAGAAAAAAATAGATTTTAGTATGGTCCAACTGGATTACATTTTTTAAATCTCTGCCTCTTTGTCAGACCCTATATTCTCATACATTTCCGTTCCAATTTTGTATACTGTAACTTTCTTACACAACTAGAACACTTTGAAAACCACTGATTTAGTACTTTCAAGGTCAATCACTGATTCTTAGTATATTTTTAAACATATATGAACCAGCGTTTGAATTCGATCCCACGTAGACTAAA
>NW_013526992.1:0-1044 GCF_000836215.1 Papilio polytes | reverse complement strand
ACTCCGCGCACTCGCCCCATACTCGCCCGGCGCCCTCCAAGGCGGCACATGACGAATCAATATGCCGCCGACCGACTCAACACTTATTTATTTGACGCGATTTATTAGCTGAATGCCTGTAAACTTTTATGCATCCCCGAGACAGAGGGCGCGCTTGATGGAAACCGTTGCCGAACTCTACGCCTTCCTCGAAGTCTATGTTTATTGCGAATACGAACAGATGTCGTTAGTGTAGGCGAGGGTGAGTGTTACAAGATCTCTTTGAATTACTGTTATAACAGTTAAATCATGATTCTTACGGGAGCCGTTACAAAAGACTATAACATTCCTATTGAGAAATTGTTGGGTAAATCCTAGCACGGTATTTCATAAACGCTAAAAACGTTGGCAGATGTATAACGCGTGTTATAGTGAGATATTTTTGAGAATTCAAAAATGTTGCAAAACAAACCTAATATATTCAACTTAATGCAACTTTGTGCTCAACTTGTAAAACTGAAGGGAAGCCGCGGAGACACTTACCTTTCATTGCCTTCATTAATTACAAGTTTTATTTGGTGCAATTAAAATTCGTTGTCTTTTTTCGTCGGCGCGCGCTGTGTAGACAAAATGCCGGAAGCGCGGAATTTTTTCACAAATATCGTGGAAGGGAAGCGTCGCCGCGAGCACAACGATGTTTAGAAGTTTTTTATGCTAATCGCAGAGATTTTCTTTTAGCTAGACAATTATTTAGGGAGCGCAAGAACGTGCCCTCGCCGAGTAGCAGAGCAACAATAAAACACAAACGTACCATTTGAAATATAAAAATTTAATCATAATGAACTCGAATTATGTTTAAGAAGTTTTAATTTGTATTTAGACTAGTAATTAAAAAATGAGTTTTAATGTGAATCTAAAATACTACATGTTTTTCTTGACTTTATGCTTTATATCTAATCAATGAGATAAGGTGTATACAGTAGGTGCGGCAAGTTCTGTTTCAGTCGCCAGGGCGCGCTGCTACGCTGTAATGCGAAACAATTTCGCCCGCTGTTTATATCGACG
>NW_013526991.1:0-529 GCF_000836215.1 Papilio polytes | reverse complement strand
AAGTTTTCTTTCTTGGCTTACGTAGCCTAAACTATAAGATCTACATAAAGATGATATTTCAAAGAATTGTAGCTCATTTAATAAGCTATATAAAAGTCCGCGTTAGCATATATCTATCTCTTAAGGTTGTCGCACAACCGTTTGTTTCGCAAAAACCGTCAAATAAATGCAATCGACTTCCTTAAAACGCTTTTATTCTTATTTCGTATGAATCCTTATCCAAATAAATATGTTTTCACGATAGAGTATTAAATGTAGATCATAATTGCCTTTTACAGTATGTAATTCTGACAAAGATTCTAGAAGTTATCAAAACATTAAAACTTACGGGCAACAGCGCGCGGCTGTACAGAATTATGAGTGAATGATCGCAACGATGTATTAGATCTTTACTTAATTTCTTATACAATCGATTTAGATAACTGATTCTTTGTTTGAAAGCTAGTGATTATCATACTGCAATGTTTAGATTCACTAAAAATGAAGAAATAAATAAACTTTTTAATAAAAAAACAAAACCGACTTCCAA
>NW_013526990.1:0-1473 GCF_000836215.1 Papilio polytes | reverse complement strand
ACCAGGGACCGCCGGGGACCGCCAGGGACCGCCCCGCTCCACACGAGACGATCCCGATATACGCTTCTGAAATATATTCCGCTATTCAATTATTTGATTGTATTTTATTATTAAGTAGTAATTAAAAGACCGTGTACCATGACGTGCTCGTTATAAATTATCTTGCTCTTAAACGTTACATACGTTGTAAATCTTTATTTTCTCAATTATTCTATACCGGCCGATTTAGAAAACCCTTATAGAAACTCGACTATTGTAAACATTTCGTGGATTGTCCCAAACATAAGTAGTGACCTTATAATAAGAAGACATCCCGAATTGCGAACAATATACCTATGACAACAACGAAACAGCTGACAGGGGTCCAGTTAGAAGAACAAGTATCAAGTAGCACCTGATAGTCGAGAAGCGCCCGAACTCGTTCAGGAGCCGCTCCGGCCACGGCCGCGCACCAAACCACCTCCGAACGGTACAAACTGGAAACGACTATCACAAGCACGTGCTTGTCTTGTTGAACCCGTCATTGTACAATAACCAAAACATACGACGCTTCATATAAGAGATTGAGCATATTAAACTAAATCCTGTTATCAATGATTCTAAATAGGGTCGCCTCGATTTCTTTATTTATATGTCATAATTATCACGTTATAATCAGTGACACATAAGGCAAAACAAAAACAAGGAACACAAGTTTGCTATTTTATTATTTAATAATCTATGAATATAAATGATAGTTACTAATACCTAACATGAACATTGTATAAGAAAGTCAAACTTACTGGATACTAAATAACTTGGAACATAAGTATTATTTATTTTTTTGACAACTTTAGAGTAATGAAAAAATGTTATTGTTTAGTATCTCTTTATAGTAACTAGTAAAGTAACTTAACTGTTTTTGTGATAATGTTTTTAAAACAGTACTTGATTGACTCTTGCGGTACACTGGCCAAAGTTAGACTTTAAAAATTATAAGAATCAAGCACAATAATCTAATACGATTCTACTTCACAAGCATAGTTCATACGATTACCAATAACAAACGCCACATGCTTGAGAGTACTTCAGCCTTGTCGCGGGAAAAAATAAAAATAAAGGAGTAAAAAAGGCTTCGCCGCGAAGCTGGATGTCGAAGCATACTCTCGCACACATCGACGTATGAAGCTCGCCGAGCACCGCGATACGACAGGGAATATACGCACGTTATTCACCCACACAGTACACATTCGCTCCGTGCGCTGCTCATTCTCACATACACAAGTCATTTACTTTTATAACTAACCGATATTAATATTTTAAAAAGAATCAATCACAATAGCTACACTTTCGTTGGCGGAGATACAAAAGCGACGGTGAGGCCGAACAAAGAAAAACACGTCACGATCCGATCTTTTACGGACGACATCGCAGATGACGCCGCGATGCGTTGCCGGTGTAATACTATCGTTATCACTTGCGAGCAGAGGAGAC
>NW_013526989.1:0-1035 GCF_000836215.1 Papilio polytes | reverse complement strand
GTCCGCACCAGCTTAAGTAACGTGTCAGGCCGATATCGGCCCGACCGAGATAAGTTACTGTAATTTCCAAATGACAAAAGATAATTTTATTAAAAGTTACAGTAATCTTTACCTAAGTTTTATAGGATAAATATGAGGTATAAGTTTTAACACATTTATTTACAAATTGGCTATAAAACAATCGACTATCGCATAACTGTTTTGTCTCGCTCTGATACCAATAATCTTATTCGGAGGTACACACTACTCGATTTTTAGCTGTGCAACTAAACAGTTGAATTGTCTGCAAACAATCGAACGTACACAACTTTGACTAAATAATCGCACGATTATTTAGTCAAAGTTGTGCGCCCGCTATTTACACAATGTCTAATTATGATAAGGCCCTGAAAGTTGACGTTAAATATATTTGTGTTTCTATTGTTTCAGAACAAAATGCTTCCGTGTCCACAATAACATTAAAATCGAAAGTATCGCCGGAGTGATGTTTACGAAGAGTGTTAGGAGGTTAGTAAATCAAAGCTTTTCTAGTTCTAAGAATAATAACAGGATATTGTTACACCCGTAGATAAGATCTTTGGTCATTAAAACGTACCGAGACTTCCTGGTGACTTTAGTGCGGCTAAAATATTGACCATGGAGAACAATGGGTCAAATTAATGCCGTACTTATGCATTTATACATACATTTGCACTATTCATTTAATAAACTATGTTGCATTGAGAGCAAGCGCACACATTTGACTAAACTATCGCACAACTGTCGATTGTTACGAAAAAAAATTTAACTGTTTGGTTTCTCAACTAAAAATCTAGTGCACCTCCATATAAGCTCATACGAGAATCAAAGTGCGACTAAACAGTTGTGCGATAGTTTAGTCTCAGGTCCCGCACGCTCTTAATCATACAAGAAATACTCGTAGATTTAATACAAGAACAGACTTATATATAAATTTAAACTGTCGTGGTTTTTACAAATATAATGTTTGTACGATACGGGTTTCTTACCACGATTGAATTGTTTTAGCTCCCGATA
>NW_013526988.1:582-1177 GCF_000836215.1 Papilio polytes | reverse complement strand
GTATTCGCGTTAGTAGGTATCTGTGTGCGCGGCAGTGCATCGGCGGAGCCGAGCACAGACACACAAATTAAGGAATTTTGTACCGCAATGTGATCTGCGATAAAAAATGGATGTTGTTTGTTAACCGCAAGCGCTCAGCAAGTTAGCTGGTACATAATATTGTAAGCTGAGGGCAAATGGTACTTACTAGCTCGATGATTTACCTCACCTCCTGCAGGTGCCTGGTCACAGTCAGTGTCAATCGACTTAAAGTCAAAGAAGAAGTAAAATGACCATACTGCAGTATAGATTATGAGGAACCAAAACTTGAGTAGTTACTGTTTCTGATTTTATTGAAAATGTTCTCGTATCTTTTGTCCGGGAAATAGCACTAAGCGTTTGACTTGACTTCACTCTGAAGCCTGACAATGGTCGTTTATATATTGTTGGATAAAGCAGTGAAGGGGCGAGGTTTGCCATTCTTGTGGAGAGCGCACATTCCCGGATTATTGTAGTAGTTCCATTACCTTTTGCTGTAACCTCTGCACCTCGTTGCGAACGTCGCGGCGCAGCTCGGCCAGCGCGGCCTCGTGCGCTGAAGGGGCGGCGGTCGAGG
>NW_013526988.1:0-457 GCF_000836215.1 Papilio polytes | reverse complement strand
GCGAGTGTTACTGTGTTAATATAAACAATTACAAAAACTTATAGTTTCCTGAGACAAGAGATGCCCCGCAATCACTCCCTCTAAAAATAATGTTACGACCTGTCTTCAATCATTCCATTTTTTTACTTGATAGGCACTACGCATTGGCCGCGACTTTGCCCTGACGCTTGTCAATGACCATTTATTGATGACTTCCATACTGCCAGAAATTCCTAAGTATGGATGGCGCCGGTGAACAACGAATAGTTCCCAATGAACTAACTCAGTCGCAGGTATTTAAGAAAAATAACTTTTTCCTTAAAAGTATGTGCTACTAACTACTATCGAACTTTATGTTATAAAAGAAGATAAAACAAAACACTTTAGCTTGTTAAATAAAAATAGTAGCCGATTAATAAGCGTTCTTCAGACTTTTTCAGATGTGTACCTTCAGCGAGACAGACGCGAGGGCCGGAGC
>NW_013526987.1:0-1842 GCF_000836215.1 Papilio polytes | reverse complement strand
AAAAAACAAAACTGAGTAGCCTATGTGTTCATCCAGACTATCCTCTACGTCTATGCTAAATTTCATAGAAATCCGTTCAGCCGTTTAGATTACAAATTCTAACAAGTATCCATCCATCTGAACTTTCGCATTTATAATGTTAGTATGTTTTTACTTTCGGTAAAAACGAATCAGCCGTAACGCGTCATATGTCAAAAGATCAAAGGGTTTAGACGACAAATTTAGAATGTAACGATCGATTTACGATTTTAAATTACGGGTCATTAGATGACATCTTAATAGGGTAGTAAAATTAGTAAATTTATTCATAAATTATGTTAATAACTATGGGCTATTTTTCCCCCTTCGTTATCATGGTTCCACTTTTGATAAAGGTTTAAAAATGCTCTAGGAATGTTACCATTAGGTAAAAAAGAACATACATACGAATTGAGTACCTCCTTTTGGGAAGTCGGTCAAAAAGCGTACATTTGCGTCCTTTAAATAAGCGAGAACTTGTTTCGATACAACGTGACCTATAGAGTGACATTATGTTAGCGGTAGGGGTCCAGTCTTACATTACTTTTAACAAGTAAACACATCGTAATAAAATCACCCGCGGTGTTCAATATGTCAAGTAAAATAATTCGAAGAGTAATACGCTAAGGATTTTTTTTTTCGATTGCTCTAACGTAAACGACCATATCTTTTAAGTTTTATATTTACTAAATCACACTAATATTATAAATGCGAAAGTTTAGATAGATCGTTAGATGTTTGTTAGAGTTTATAGCCTAATCAGCTGAAAGGATTTTGCTAAAATTCAGGATAGATGTAGATGATAGGCTGGAAGAATACATAGGTTACACACTTTTTTAATTCCACGCGGACGAAGTAGTAGGCGAAAGCTAGTGTTTAAATCATATCATACTATCTTACTTCTTACTAGTCATGCGATAGTTTAGATGGATGGATGGATGTTTGTTAGCGTTTGTAGCCTAAACGGTTGAACGGATCTTCATGAAATTTGGCACAGATATAGAGCATAGTCTGGAAGAACACATAGGCTACTTTTTATCCCGGGAATAGTTACGGTTCCCGTGGGATTTATTAATTTAGTTTTTTTAACGTTAACTCGATCATTCTGCATCATGCAACGGTTCCACATATCTTGTTGAAATTTGGCACAGATATAAAACAAAGTCTGGAGTACACATGGGATAAGGTGCATCCCCGAGAAATGTCCGGTTTCCAAGAGATACGTAGTTTTTTGTTATTTATATCGTTTGTATGTTTTATAATACCAACGCGGACGAAGTCGCGGGCGACAGTTAGTATTTTATAAGTTACAGAATACTTTCCAACTTTAAAAACAAACATAATATAGGTATTAGACACAAGTTTTGTATGAAGCAAGTTAATACAATAAAGCGTTAAAATGAAATTTAAGTGCACATACGACGCTAGCAAACACAATTACTATCGGTTCTATTTTGCATGGAATGAATAAAGATTCAGACACACTGGGGTGTAAAAAATACTTATTCTTCCTCTCTGTGGTCTTAATAAAACTCAGTAATGTGTTACCTATGGTTTCCTAGCTTTTTTTTTATAACATAAGGTGGCAAACGAGCAAGCGGCCACCTCAATCCGCCAAAGTGGTGAAGCGACCGCTGCCCTTAGACATCCGCAATTGCAGATGCGTTGCCTACCCTTATCCGACGGAGGAGGATACGTACATAAAGAGGATATTTCTCCTTCCTATGCATATCCTCCACCGTCAAATCCACTTCCTCTTCCCATCCTCTTCTTGTGGGAAAAGGGTGGTAAAGAGAAAGGGACTAAAATTAGGCCTCCGGCACC
>NW_013526986.1:0-1232 GCF_000836215.1 Papilio polytes | reverse complement strand
CCCCCCCCCCACACACTCGTTGTAAATATTCATCACATTGCATGTGTACGACAAATATAAATAGAAAAAAATGTACAATTAAGAGGAATTCAATTTTAAGGAAATGATTTTATTTTCTTTTAATTTTAGTAAAAATGTGTTTGAATTTGCATAATCGGCATCACTCCGCTACCGATTAGAATTGAAATAAACGATTCGTTGATATTTGTGAATGTAACAATCCGGCGACATGACACCCGAGGGCTTGGGAGTTCGCAGTAAAACTAAGTTAGCGAGATGCAGCCAACAAACTCATACCTCACTGGTACATTCAGGAATTAAAATTCAATTATATCATTTGTATTAAACATGATGGTATGAGTATAAACGACTAAATGTATTTCCTTGTAAGTGTGTATATATTTAAACCGATTTTTTTTTAAATGACGTTGTTGACTTGTCACAAATATTTTGTAGCATTATTGAGCTTGAAAATTCGAATGTATTTTTATTACATTCTATTTTTTGGGAAAACATTCTCATTTTAAAATTTAGTTATTTATTCTTATATCAGTGATTTTACTGTTTGTATTAAGATGATAGAGCAATATGTAAGAGCCCACTCAGATCAGCGTAGAGTTGAGTGCAATTGATACTACAAACACGTTTAAAAATAGATTTCTTTAGTATTCAGAATAAAGTATTTGAATATTGTAAAATTTGTTTTATTTTTGCGTCCACTTTGCTATTTATCTCGAAACATGTTTATAAAGTTAAGATGAATATGTAACAGTATGTAGGTAATGGGGATAGTAAAACAATTACAATATAACAATTATATATAATTTATACATTAAATGATGAAGTATTTACAAGATGTAATAGAAATTCGCGGCGGGCTAGCTGGCGCGCACCAGCAGTATGGGGAAGTTCTCTGTGACCACGTGGTCGTCCTCGAAGATGACGGCGATGTTCAGCTCGAACTCTGCAACAACACTGCCACTGAACGACATTCATTCAAATCTTACTCTTACTAATACTAAAAATGCGAATGTTAAGATGGATGGATGTTTATCAGAGTCTGTAGTCTCGTTTAGACTCTGAAGGGGTCTTTATGAAATTTCGCATATATGTTGATAATTTCACTGACGTGGAGGATGAAAACTGGTATAATATATTTGTTTTACAATGTAACAAATGTGATAGGGAGGGTACGCACCAATTTTGAAGGCGGGCGTGGCGGTGGTGGGGCA
>NW_013526985.1:0-1420 GCF_000836215.1 Papilio polytes | reverse complement strand
CCTTCATTAATTACATTCGATTCACTGGCTGGCGTGCGACATTCGTCCTTATAGCGTTCAAGGTTTACTAAACACATGATACAAACATGCCGAGACTACACAATGTATATATTACCTTGGTAATACTTGATAGTTTAAATTTGGAGTAAATTGCAATTTAGTAAACAATGTAAAATATAAATAAAATGTGTCATATGATAATACCAAAAAAATATCTATCCTAAACAAGTTAACAAAAATATTTTTGTTCTACGACCAACAGAACATATATCACAATGCTGTTCGATTTGGAGAGACTAAAGCTCGTTTGGTTTGCAAATCCTAGGTCCCATCGAAAACGCCAGGATAGGATTACTAAACGTCAGGAGACCTATGTATCACAGTCGCATCCGTTTCCAATCCAATATAACACAGGAACGAGACCAAGTCAAATCATATTAAGCAGTGGGTAATTCCTGGTCTAATCAGATCGACGATATCCGAATTAATGTACGAACAAACGATAGATAGAAAAGACATCTTCTATAAATGTCATTCAAAATGTATGCTTGAAAAATTACGTCTATTTACCTATTACTATAACATTTAAAATGTATTTGGACAGTTGCGTTTATATTTCGTCAAATAAAATGTGTTTCAAAACAAAAGTTTTTTCGTTAAATTCCGAAGAACAGAAAAGACATTGACAAGTATTGTACCAAAGTCAAGACCATGGGAAATAATATTACTTCTAAGTGTTGGTTAGTTTTTAATTCTATATTTAAGAATTGACCACAACAACAACGTAAGACAAGTGTACTGATCCAGGTACGAAGGGTCGAGCGGTTCCGTGCGAGCGGGCAGTGGGTAGTGGGCAAAGTGTCCGAGCCCGGCCGGCGCCACAGCGTGACTCAGAATTAGGCGCACCATTAGTGTCGGCGGCGATCACAATCGCCAGATCCCGACCCTGCCTAATTAACGTGCACACGATTGGGGTGCGCAAAGCCAACGGGAACACCATCTATATCTAATAACACACCAAACTACACAATGTATTGAATTGGGGGGAAATGAAGTATTTTTGGGCAAAATTACTATATAATCTGAAAAATTGAATTCGCACAAAATAACCAGCGACAATAGTTTTTCGCATAAATGCAATTAAAGTTAATAACAATTCTTTATCAGCAAACGGTGTTTCTCCTTAATTTTTTTTTAACACCGTTCGCCTGAACCGTGATACAGTACATTTGCAATTTCAGAGTCTGGAGTAAATATTGTCGGTAATGTGTTTAGCGGCAGTGGCAATGCGGCGATGACAAGATAGTGGCCGAGACTTCCTTATCCGCGAGATAACATCGCCTCGAGAGGGACGTCTCATTTGAATACCCGCCGCCCTGATAACTTGCCGATCTGCATATATTTATTCACTAAACCGACA
>NW_013526984.1:0-603 GCF_000836215.1 Papilio polytes | reverse complement strand
TCTACAACAATGGCCTGCGCTGGCCGGCCCACTCGACTGGAAAGATAAATGGCCAGCGAGAATAAATGGTCAATGGTCAAATGGAAATTAGTTGTGTTTTTTATTTAGTATTTTTACTAGCTAATTGTTACATATTTTACAATAAATTTACACAATGTGTGCACCTTAAACTAAACTATCACACAACTGTTCGATTGTCGATTGTTTCGCAGCTAATTCAACTGTTTAGTTGCACAACTAAAAAACGAGTAGTATGCGCACCTCCATATAAGCACATAGGAATAAAAGCGCGACTAAATAGTTGTGCGATAGTTTAGTCAAAGGTGTACGAGCGCTTTTTACTATTTGTTAATGGTATTTAAGGATCGGCTTTTGTCATTAAAATGAATAAAACTCTCATCACCGTACACGACACAATTATATAGATACGAAGTTCATTAATTTTTTTATAAAAAGGAATATTCTATAAATATATTCCGAATAAAAATAACAAACTGAATGCATTATATTAGAGGAGAGCCTCATTACCAGTTGTATTGGCGCCGGGGAGTCCTACAGCATCCTCTTAATTAAATTTATTCACAGACCACGAGCCGCACAGAA
>NW_013526983.1:0-514 GCF_000836215.1 Papilio polytes | reverse complement strand
CGACAGCTCGTTTATGATAATTATGTGAATGATATAAACAATGTTGGGTTTTACATTTGTCGTTGTTAGTACTGGTCTAAGTTTACTACGATAGTTGGCAGATATAAATATTACTGTGCCAAAAGAAAATCAGTAGTATCTCTGACTTTAAGGAGAGTCTATTTGTAATTCATCCAGATGCCAAAACGAATAAGCTAATGAAAAATTGTAAATGTATTTTGTGGATTTTATGGTAAAATTTTGACCTATTTCCCAAAAAAATAGGTACTCAATTCGTCTGTATGTTTTTTATGTGTGTTACGGCATAACTCCTCCGCTAGTGGACCGATTTTGATAATTCTTTTTTATCCGAAAGGTAATGCTTGCAGTTGGGTCCCATTTATTGTTTGATTTTTAATATCCCTATTTGAATTTTGATCAGACTATTCGAAATAAGTTAGTATGTAGTTCGAATAAAAGTGTAACATCAATAATTTCAACGTTATTCGCGTGACTGGACAAAGTACACGTAATC
>NW_013526982.1:0-2772 GCF_000836215.1 Papilio polytes | reverse complement strand
CATAAGTTGCTGCCAACATCAAGGAAACAAGATTGCCATGGATTGTCTTCATGTCATGTCATTTTGACATTTGCATTGATAGTTTAACAAATGTAAACGATAAAATAGTTTTTATAATTACCTGCGGATGAAGCCGCATGGGAACAGCTAGTATTATAAAAAAGATTGGATGGATATTCAATAAAGTTTGCCTAAACTACTGAACGAAATTTGATGAAATTTGGCAAATATGTAGAACACAGTTAGGAAGAACATATAGGTTACGGATTTAGTGATTTATAATTTCGCGCGCCCAGAGTAGAGTGCGACCGCTAGTATAGATGTAATATAGAAAACGTACACTCTATATAAATGCGATTAAAGTAAAAATTCTTGCAGAATTTCATTGTACTTTCTAAGTCATACGCTTTGTTACTATGACATATTAAGCACGATTATCGGTGATTCTTATCAAAAGTTTGTATGTATGTTTGTATTATAATCTGTATATTCTATGCGGCAATATTATTTAGAGTAAGCTATCTGAAACTATTGTGCCAGTCCTTGATATGTAGGTCTCATAAAGCTATTCCACGTACCTGGAATACTGCCCATTTCTTCACAAGAAAGTAAATGGTTATCGTATTTTTGACTATCATATTTAACTAAAATGTATTAACTAATCGTAACATTTGACGGGTTTTATTACGTTTTGAGATATTTTAATGCATACAAAATTACAAATCGTTTTATAATAGTAGGTATAGATAAAATAAATTATTACGAAACACAAGATTATTTGACCACTGTTTATATACTGCTGTATTGCTGGCTTACCTTTTGTGCGGTTTTCAATAACATATTTTTATACGTTGCCTCCAGTTATCTTGTTTCCACAGAGTTTCACATGCCTTTGAACAGCTTAGCGATTTATTTTGTCTCACACAAAAGATGTACTCTAAACAAAAGACTTCGTTGTGTATATTATTACCAAATGAGAACTGATTTGTTAATAACATAATTAACACTGTAATAACAAGATTAACACAAAAAATAACAAATCTAATACCGTTAAAATTTCAATAACATATATACATTCTTTTGTCGATGAAAATTACAAAGTTAAAAATCTATATCTGTATTTATTCTATACATATAACAAAATTGGAGTGTCTGTAATATCAAAAGAAAAATTCCAGATTTCGGAAAGATGATGTATTTTCGTTGCTGATATTTTTTATAATAATAAGGTGGCAAACAAGCAAGCGGCCACCTGAATCCACTGAAATGGAAAGCGACCGCTGTCTATAAACATTCGTAATTGCAGATGCGTTGCCTACCCTTAATTGACGGAGGAGAGGCACATAAAGACGACATTTCCCCATCCTATGCGTCTCCTCCACCGTCAAATCCACTTTTTATTCCCATCCTTTCCTCCTAAGAAAAGGGTGGAAAGGGAAAGGGGCTAAAATTAGGCTGATAACGAAAATCGCATTTTTTTGTCTGTCGGTCTGACTGTCTGCCTGCAAGCTGCAGTTGTTCCGGGTAATATCCGAAACGGCTGGTCCGATTTTGACCGGACTTTCACTGCAGGGTAGCTAGACGTATACGGGCATGTTATAGGTTACATTTTTATTCTCTTAATATTGCGTATACGAAGTCGCGGGCAACAGCTAGTTTGACATGAATTTGGTGAAAATCTTGCATTCTTTATTAAAAAATCAATACCTTAGTATGAATTCTTCGTAATAAAACACTTCAAAACGGGTAAAAGAAATATATAGGCTTTTATTTTAATACAGGCTAAGCGTCACAAAAGGAAATGAAGCCTTTAGTAAATATTTTCTTAAGTTAACATTTCCTTTTATCTCACGCGTTCGCACCTCGCTTATATCGGTTTTTCTTTGAAGTTCGTATTGTAGGTTTTGTAATTTATAGACCGTTTAGGGAAATGGGATTTTTTTAGGCTTTTTATTTTCTGTAAGTTATAGCAATGAAATGTTATGTAAATTATTTTATCCAGCTTTAACTACTAATTTTAAAAAATGATGGAAACAGTGAAGACGTAATGTTACTCAAGATTTTCATTATATTTAAAATGTTTTATTCATTGTGAATTAAATGCCTTAGTAAGGAATACTTATTACTTATAATGACAAAATTAAACAATTTAATTAGATATAAAAAATGCTCGCGACTTCGCACGCGTGGAATTCAAAATCGTAAAATAAATAACCTATGTTACTCACTGATAATGTAGCTTTTCAATGCTGAAAGAATTTTTGAAATCAACCCAGTAGTTTTTGAGTTAAGTCAATACAAAAATCTATAAAAACAAATCTTCCCTCTTTATAATATTAGTGTAGATGTAATGTTATACAATACTGAAATCTTAAGAGCATTCGATTATTTTTATATAAATGTTGATTCTTTGTTTATTCTGAGAGGAAAAAATGTCGGTCACTTTTTCAGAGTAGTCTCAACAATGTCTCCGTTTCGCAAACATCTTTCCTAAAAAGGGGTCACGTGAAAAAGTGAAGCAACGTTTTCTCGTATAAATAAATTATTAAAACATTTCGTTGCTTTCTACGAATTCTTTACTTATACCAAATATAAAATAAATGACGTAATTTAATAGCGCAAATAGAGATTTGTTTCTTGAATAAATATTTGATTATTCAGTAACGTATGTAATGTAATAATCTATACATTTTTAATGATATAGACATTTTTAAATAATAAAACTATTTTTGACCGACTTCCCAAAAGAAGGAGGTACTCAATTCGTCTGTA
>NW_013526981.1:0-1328 GCF_000836215.1 Papilio polytes | reverse complement strand
AGTGACGTCACACCCACTCTGAACACATCATAATACTAACGTACAGATGAATGGATGTTTGTTAGTATTTACAGTCTTAACTGCTAAATGGATCTAGATAAAATTTAGTATGAATGTAAAACAGTCTAGAAAAAAAAATCTTATAATCATTTTTTTTAAATGCGAAAGTTTAGATGGTTGAATATTTGTTAGAATTTGTAGCCTAAACTGATAAACGGATCTTGACGAAATTTGGTGTAAACTTAAAACATAGTCTGGAATAACACATACTGCTTATTTTTTTCTTTAATTCCGCATCGAAGGAGTCACAGCCAATAGTTCGTATTTTATAATTGTTTCATACTTCTAAGATAGATACACAAATAGGCATTTTAGGAAGAAAAACATATATACTCACCTATCTGTCATGATATTATGTGTAAATATTGAATATGTTATACAACAGTCAATGGCTTCCTTATTTATATCATTTGGTAGTAGCTGAAATTAAAATTATTCTCTTACTAATCTCACTTATATCATAAATGCGAAAGTTTAGATGGATGGATGTATAGATGGATGCATGGATGGATGTTTGTTAGAGTTTGTAGCCTAAACTGCTGAACGGATCTTGATAAAATTTGGCATAGATGTAGCACATAATCTGGAACACATAGGCTACTTACTTTCCTTTTTTTAATTCCATAGGAATGGAGTCACGTGCAAAAGCTAGTAGAAATATTTTCTATTTTCCCCAGTTTCAATAACAATTATATATACAAGCATACAATTTAATGTTTAAAAACAGTATTTACCATATCCAAGTTCTCTACGGAGCCAATAACAAAGCTGAGCACATACAGCTGGTCTCCGAGTCCAATCTGTATCAATCCCTCCTCACATTTCAGCTGCGGCTGCAAATCAGGTGATGATACCACTTTCTTACTTTCATTTAAATATTCATCTGAAATTAAAAACCAACATATTTAGAGGAGTGTTAGTGGCTCAGGGGTTTAAGGACTTGACTTGTAATCTACAGGCTTCGAATCCCGTTGTACCAATGTGATTTTCGAATTTCATATGTACATAATTAACCCTATGTTATTAATGTGAAGGAAAACAACATGCAACATGCACATATTGGTGAAGAAATTCAAAGATATGTGTGAAGTCAACCCGCAGTGCAGCATGATTGACTAAGACCTAGTCATTAACTTAGGGTACGCTCCGAGCCCCCTTAGTGGGGACAAATACTGAACTGGTGGTTATATCCCTTTTAATTCTGAGTGGACAAAGACGGGATTAAATCTAGTATATTGTATCATACTAATATTATAAATGCAAAAGTT
>NW_013526980.1:0-1064 GCF_000836215.1 Papilio polytes | reverse complement strand
CGGCCGCGTCGGCGCGCCACACGGCCAGCAGGTCGCGGCGTGCGCCACTCCAGCGCTCCACGAACACTAGCGCGCTCGCCACCTCGTTCGTACTGCTGTTGTATACCACTTCCTGGATCATTCCTTGGAATTTCGTTGCATTTATAGCGGTGTCAAAATTTCTGTAACAATAATTAATTTTGTACAGAATGAAACAGTTGAGTTTTTTCCATTTTTGGTGTCATGCGGTGTTACTGGTGAAGAAACGACCAAATGAATTCGCCGAAATGGCGATCCTTTCCTTTCAAGATAATATGAGAAGGAAAGATACTAAAACGAAGCCTTGGCTCGCCACCACCTAACGCATGTCTCCTGTGTGGTCGTAGTTTAACGTCGCTGTCGTATCTATCTACCACTGTAGGTATCTTTCAGCTAATCTCTGTCGCTGCTGTTGCTGCTGGACAGAGCAGACTGATTGATCTAGAGATTAGTCTGGAAGAACACATAGGCTACTTGCTTTTGAGTTGCGGGTAAAAAGCTAGTACAGTAGAACCTCGATAAGTTAAAGTCCAAGAGAAAACAAAATATTTTAAGTTATAAAGCTTTTAAGTTATCAAGGGTCTATGTTATAGAGGTTTTGGGCTCTCATGGGAAGGGAACTTATTATTTTTGAAGTTATAGAGGTTTTTATGTTACCGGGGTTTGAGTTATCGAGGTTCTACTGTATTTTAATAATGTCTTACATTTTTATGTATTCTTTTTTATTTTATCATAATACTATAATAAGTCCTTTGAAGTGTAGGAGATCAACGAAGTAGGCAAGCGTATTGCTTGCCTACTTCGTTGATAACTTGTATTAAGACAAGTCGTTGCAAACTTGTCGCTAAAACCCAACGTGGCATCGCAACACCATGTTCATCTTAATCTCGATGTCTGATTATGGACACTTACTCGACATTCCCGAAGACGTAACGGTCGTAAATGCTGTCAGGATGACTGCTGACGAAATCTGCAACTGTCCGATTAAGAAGTCGCAATCCGTCCAAGATCGGAGCTGCCAGAGGTGGCCAAGCGCGGTCGGGCCA
>NW_013526979.1:0-517 GCF_000836215.1 Papilio polytes | reverse complement strand
CCTCGTGATATTTCGTTATAGTTCCGTACTTCTGTGCAGCATCACGTGATTAACGGACGCTTTTTAAGCAAATTTCCAGCAAATCGAGTAACATATGTGAATTGATACATGACGTTAAATATTGTTGTAACAGAGATATAAAGTAACAAATTAAATCCTTTCAACTATTCCATAGGTGTTTGACATTCCTGTAAAATCAAAGATATAAAGTACATTACATTGTATTTAATAAAGTATTCCTCCTGAAACCTCCCCGATTTATATTGAAAAACTTATTAATTTTATGACCGACTTTCCAAAAGAAGAAGGTACTCAATTCGTATGTTTTTTTTTGTGTGTTACGGCAAAACTCCGCCGCTAATGGAGCGATTTTGATAATTCTTTTTTTATCCAAAAGGTAGTGCTTGCAGGTGGGTCCCTTTTTTTATGATTGTTTTTTTATGTTTACTGCCAAGATGATAAAAATTTGTGTGGCGCTAGTTTTCACACTAGAACGACCCTACCGATGACACATTAT
>NW_013526978.1:0-2565 GCF_000836215.1 Papilio polytes | reverse complement strand
ATTTACTCGACGTTCTTACGATGAAGGAAATAGTGATGAAACCCGCAGTGCAGCGTTGTTGACTATGGCCTGGTCACCCTTAGGGTAGGCTCCGAACTCTTCAGTGAGGACGTATAGTGAGCTGGTGATGATGATGATGATAATTACAGAAAGAAACATGGCATATAATCGGTGTACAACTGCCGATCTGTGACGATGAGAGTCCGCGCAGTAACGCGCTAAGTGACGCAGTAGCTGCTGGCTACGTGGCGCAGCTGACGACGCTAGCAGCTGCTGTGCTCGGGCAGCCGCTGC
This sequence comes from Papilio polytes, assembly GCF_000836215.1. Taxonomy (NCBI): domain Eukaryota; kingdom Metazoa; phylum Arthropoda; class Insecta; order Lepidoptera; family Papilionidae; genus Papilio; species Papilio polytes. The sequence goes on along the minus strand of NW_013526978.1, from coordinate 2,271 downwards.
GCTATAAGATCATACTGCTGGGCTCCGCTAGTAAAATACTAGATATCATGCCTGATCTACCAGATCCTAAGTAAGTTGATGGTTTTTGCGAGTTTTTATGTATGTATGTTCTAATTGACTAAACCTATATAAATAAGTGAGGTGTCATTCGATTCGTCTTTTTATTCTGACTGTCATAGGGTATATTAAATAATAATAAGATATCTACAGTGGACGTGAAAATTAAAATTCTAAATAAAACTTATCAGAGTTCGAATCTCACTTGCTATATTTATTTCGTTTTGGATGTTTGTGAACGTATTTTAAAATGAAATTATGTAACCTACATTGTTTTAATTATTTGTTTTAAAATTCTACAATAGATGGCGCTTTCTCTTATTGAATCCGTAGTCAGTCGGTTATTTTGGATTACATCTAACTTTGTATTTAATTTTCTAACAGCAATAACATAGAGATTAAATAAACAGAATGTGAAACGTGCACGTGTTATTTCATTTTAAATTATTTTAATATAATTGTATGTAGTTTTTAATTCTTCTCAATGATTTTTCCAGTATCCCGTTGTTTGCTAGAGGCGGTGACGTCACGTTATTCCGCTACGGCATGTTCTTGCTGAACAAGTGCATAGCTCAGCTGTTGTGGGGCAGAGGCCTGTCAGTCACCGACATGAGGCCGACACTCAGCAACCTGCAGCGATTGCTGATCACACCGAGTAATCTGTAAGTTGACTGACTTAAGTGACGTGACTGATTTGACTGACGTGACTGATTTGACTGACCAGACTGACGTGACTGACTTGAACGACGTGACCGACTTGACTGACTTGACAGAGGCGACTGACTTTACTGAGCTGACTTGACTAACCTTATCTATTAACTAAGCGCGGTTTTATTAGTCGTTAGCACCCGCATGTGTTTGTCGTTATTCCTTACTTATCCATACCGTACATTATATTTGTTAAATTTCCGCAAGACGCTTGCATTCTCTGTTTACATTAGTCGTTAGCCCGCATGCGGGGACTCCCCGCAAGATATATTAACAAAAGAAATTACGTCTTAACTATTATGAACGAATACTTAACCCAATTAACTGACTTGGCTGACTATTTGACTGACCTTATTGACCTTTTGTACCGACTTTAAATTTTTTTATAAGATTATTGCTTTTGAAGAAATTGATGATTGAAGTACAAAAAATAAGTTTTATAATATGAATGTTACAGATCGGACACATCTAAGTTATTCGGTACATATCGCTGGTTGGCGGACAGCGAGTGTCCTCGGACGCAGTCATTAAGGAGTCTGGTCGCCTCAGAAAGAGGGAAATATCGACCTTTCAATCGTTTCAAGGTCAGTTGTCTATTTGTGTGATTTTATGTTTTTAAGACTTGGTTTTTGAAATAAATTTGAAAACTAACCTCTTTATGGAAAACTAACTATTCCCGTTTGCATTCATACGCATGTAAAATTATTATTTTATTGTTTATGCAAATGTGAAAATTATGTCCAAACTAGCTTTCGCCCGCGACTCCGTCCGCATAGTATAAAAACATAGGTTCAGCCGTTTAGGCTACAAACTCTAACTAACATCCTTCCATCCATCTAAACGTTTGCATTTTTAATATTAGTTACATAGATGACAATGAAGGTCTTTTCCATTAGCTAACAATTACTGTTACCAGCAATATTTGCTGCTATTGGCTTCTAGTTTTTGTCCCTTCGCGCACAAAACAAAGGATGTATGTAAAAGATAGGAAATAATCTCTATGTTAGAATTTTTATGAACAATCTGGTCACTTTGTGGCTATGTTCTCTCTCTCTCTCTCTATCGCATTTGATCTCTCTCTCTCTATCGCATTTGATCTCTCTCTCCGTCTCCCTTTGATATATATCTCTTTCCGTCCCTCTTTGAACACTCTTTCTCCGTTTCTATTTTTTTATTTGTATACATAAGGTGGCAAACAAGTTAGTGGCCATCAGAATCCGCCAAAATCGCGAAGCGCCCGCTGCCCACAGACATCCGCAATTGCAGATGCGTTGCCTACCCTTATACAACGAAGGAGGAGACGCACATAAAGAGAATATGCATCTCCTTTCCTATGCATCTCCTTTCCTATGCATCTCCTCTACCGTCAAATCCACTTCCCCTTCTTAACCTCTCCTAATAAGAAAAGGGTGGTAAAGAGAAAGGGACTTAAATTAGGCCTCCGGCACCACACTCATCAGACGAAACAGGGAATTACTCCCACTTCACGCCTGTTTTCTGTGTGGT
>NW_013526977.1:0-603 GCF_000836215.1 Papilio polytes | reverse complement strand
ACCCTAAATCCACTTATCATGACGAATCTGGAAAGACTTATGATCCGTGTAGATTTTCATCTATCCCACATAGTTCCCTTTCTTTTTTTTTTAAGAATGACTTTTTTATAATTTTGAACAAATTTAATGTAAACCACTAATAACAAATCATAATGTTTTAATTTAAACCAACCTTTTCCACAGAATATGTGTTTGCTTTATTATAAGTTTGCTTGGTTGTTATAATTCACAGTAATTTACTGCAGTTTTCTTACCCTCTGCCGTTGCAGTCTTGTGAGACTGGTGGTCATCATGCAACATTCAAAAATAACTGGCATTTTGCATAGTAATTAATATTCTATGATAGTCTAATTCCACCTGAAAATTCAATTCTGGCACACCAGATGTTGTAACCAAAATGTATGTCTGATGAATTTGAAATATTTGATTAACTTTTAATATCTAGAAGTTTGAATTGTTCAATTTGTATTCAAATACTTCTAACTGTTTAAATACATTTTATTACAGTAAGTTCAGTTTTTCTTCGACATACTCTTATTTTTTTTTGTGTTTACTTGGATCTAGTTATTTTATTTACAGATAGGCAACTATCGCCTTCCAGTG
>NW_013526976.1:392-741 GCF_000836215.1 Papilio polytes | reverse complement strand
CGAAAATCGAAAATCGCATATCGCGTTACGCACATAGCGCATAGCGTATAGCGCATAGTGCATAGCGCATAGCGCATAACGCGTATCGCTTATCGAAAACTCGAAAATCTCATATCGCGTTATGCACATAGCGCATAGCGCATAGCGCTTAGCGCATAGCTCATAGCGCATAACTCGTATCGCTTATCGAAAACTCGAAACTCGAAAATCGAAAATCGCATATCGCGTTATGCACATTGCGCATAGTGCATAGCGCATAGCGCATAACTCGTATCGCTTATCGAAAACTCGAAACTCGAAAATCGAAAATCGCATATCGCGTTATGCACATTGCACATAGTGCATAGCG
>NW_013526976.1:0-354 GCF_000836215.1 Papilio polytes | reverse complement strand
ATCGCATATCGCGTTATGCACATAGCACATAGCGCATAGTGCATAGCGCATAGCGCATAGCACATAACGCGTATCGCTTATCGAAAACTCTAAACTCGAAAATCGAAAATCGCATATCGCGTTACGCACATAGCGCATAGCGTATATCGCGTAACGCGTATCGCTTATCGAAAACTCGAAAATCGCATATCGCGTTATGCATATAGCGCATAGCGCATAGTGCATAGCGCATAGCGCATATCGCATAACGTGTATCGCTTATCGAAAACTCGATAATCGACAATCGCATATCGCGTTATGCACAAAGTGCATAGCGCATAGTGCATAGCGCATAGCGCATATCGCGTAACGCTT
>NW_013526975.1:0-1142 GCF_000836215.1 Papilio polytes | reverse complement strand
CAGCTCAGTCCACCCCACCAAGGGACGCGGATCCAAACCTATATTAGTGTGACTAGGCCATAGTGAACCACGCTGCACTGCGGGTAGACTTACATATCTATGGATTTCTTTATTGATATTTTCCTTCACGATCCATACTACCATCACGATGTTTTCCTTCACCGTTAGAACGTCGCATAAATTATGTAGAAATTAAATTAGAAATGACATTGGTAGGGCGGAATTTGAACACAAGATCTGTATATTTCATATTATTTATAATTCAAGCAATCTTCAATGATAATCTTTATGTTAAAAAACAAAAAGGATAGGAAGATAATCACGATAATATCTTTTTTTTTACTATTTTTCTCCTTTAGTTAAAAACACAGTAAAGGATACACTTATTTTGTAAATTCATGGTTTTACGGGTTAGGACTTTTATAATCCCATACAAATATGTATGTATGTGTGTGTGTGTCAGGCGTGCGTCGCCGCAGCCGGTCGCGGTCGCGGCGGCGCTCCGGCTCGCGCCCGCGCAGGAGGGAGCGCGACAGGGAGCGCGAGCGCCCGCGCGACGAGGAACCCGACAAGTACGTACTACAACAACAACAACAACAACAACAACAACAACACCACCACCACCACCACCATCAACAACAACACCACCACCATCAACAACAACACCATCAACAACAACACCATCAACAACAACACCATCAACAACAACACCATCAACAACAACACCCATCAACAACAACACCCATCAACAACAACAACAACAATAATAACAAGAACGCCGCAAATAGCAATTGGGTTTAATACATTTAGTAAACAAAAAGGTGGCTATTGTAAGAAAAGCGTTAAAGACAGATATATGCCATCGCGGTTTGTTCTGAACAACTTTTTGAGATCTACAGTCGATTCATACAGCATTTTGATATATCTCTAACAGTTTAGGCAACGTAAGCCGAGGAAGGTTAAAACATTGTGATTTTTAACGTCATGGTCCAGAAATATGTTGTTTATTACTTAGTTCCTCAACATTGGTAATAATAAAATATATCCTATGTTACTGACAGATAAAGTACCTTTCTAATGGTGAAAGAATTTTCAGAATCGCCTCAGTAGTTTTTGCGTGAATCAAACACATACAAAAATCC
>NW_013526974.1:0-1014 GCF_000836215.1 Papilio polytes | reverse complement strand
GTGATATACTGTGGAGGTTGCCGATCGCCTCTATGTTAGGCAAGATGCATGTACTGATCATAAGTGCCAGCATATGCACAGCAACTAATAATGTTGTACAAACTGTGAACGCTACCAACATCGCGGGCGGAACTTTCGTGTCCTCCGGTTGGTTTAGCTGCACCTCAACCATAGCTACCTGTAAGCATAGACATATTTATTGACTTTTTTATTTAGAAAAATATCCGAATTATATATACGCGCTTAAACGTAACTATAAACACGTTTAAAAGAATATAATGAAGATGTTTTTCTTTGAACTATTAAATAAAAACCTGTGGTAATATGCTATTTTAATCTGCTATTTTTGCCATGTCCAGTACTGGTTATCATATTTAGAATCCTGAATGAGTACAATAAAATCTAAATATATCCATTATTATCTCACGTAACAGCAACATAAAATATCAATAACTATAACCTCTTTTCGATTATTACCAGGGCTAGCGTAACGAACCCCGGTCAGTAGTAGTAAGTAGCAGTTAACCTTAACTAAACAAGTTACCATTTTTGGGTTTCAATAACATTTCGGTTTGTTTAATCGTCGCTTCTCATGTATCGAGTTCTTTGTTTTAAGAAGAATAATTTATATATAATATAGTTTCTTGGTTAATACGCAAAATACAAGGAAGTAAACTTAACTTTGTACATTGGCCTTTTTCACAAAACAGTATCATTTTCCTTGTCATAAGTAACTACTTAGGAACACATCAGATTATTAATTAGTAATTTTGGACATTTATAATACATACATGTAGAATTATAGAACTTTCTAGAATAATTTGCTTAACCTGTGCGTAAAGTAAACAATACGAAATTAAATCAATGGCGGCTCGAATAACTTATCCGTAATCAGTGTGCAAAGTCTACATTCTTAGCACAAACACACAATGTAAATATAATTGTAACATTTAAGAACGTGACGGGAAACGGTAGAGTAATAAAAAAGATTAATACCTAATATTAGGAAAGTAC
>NW_013526973.1:0-1229 GCF_000836215.1 Papilio polytes | reverse complement strand
CAAATTTCATGGAGATCCGTTCAGCCGATTAGGCTACAAACGCTAACAAACATCCATCCATCCATCCATCTAAACTTTCGCATTTATAATATTAGTAAGATATCTAACTAGATTGACACAGTGACTAAATATAGGTGTACCCTGCTACGGTGAAAGTCTCCCCTTGTTTCTACATACAGGTTGCTCCCTTAGGTAACAAGCGGTCGATCTTGATATGGACTAATAAAATGTTCTGAACAAAACCTATTTTTACCAGTTTTTCGGTAGTTCAAGTTGCTTTGAAATTCAGGATGTCTACATCAATATTATGAAGAGGAAAGATTAGTATTTTTTTGTATGTATTCAATTCACGTAAAAACTAATAGGTCGATTTCAAAAATTCTTTCATCATTAGAAAGGTATTTTATCTATGAGTAACATAGGCTTTATTATTTATAAATTTCATGAGGGCGAAGTCGCGAGCAACCGCTAGTAATATATTAAATAGAAATTATAAACACGTAAAATTTCTACAGTTTCAGTTTAATGAAAAGTTCTGTTTTTAATTTCAATTAAACTGTTTTTCCTTCGACTGGGAAATATTATTTTATTCACTTCTCCGTCTTCGAATGTCTTACAATTGCGTTTTGTGGTTTACTTTATTATTAAATGAAATGGAACAACGAAATTGTGTAGCGTTATTCTGTTTAATTTTGTCTTAATTAATATTTAAATGTGTTGTAAGAATTTACATCAGAAATTATATTTGATGTCTATTTTAACAACTTAATTTTGGTTAAGATTCTTAATAGATTTAGAAATTAATATGTAAATTCTTTAACATTACGTAGATTAAAACGAATTTAGAAGCGTCATATGAAAGCTTTAATGCCCTTTTTTATATTTATAGACTTTGTTAGACATCGTAAAATTATTTAAGCAAAAAATAAGTAATAAATCGAATTATGAAGCAATTCTTAGAGTAAAGTTTGAGTCTAGAACACCTAATTGGATTTTTATAGCGACTTCATTAAATATTTTGAATGAATAAATTATCAAAGGGTAACAAAATATGTTTATTTCGTCGTACAATTTGTATTTCATAGTGTTCGCTTTATGGCCGATGCCTACAAGTAACAGTTCTACGATGACGGAATATTAATACGGAAATGAATGCGCAATCAAGCGCGAAGCGAAAATTTGTCGCAATACAAGCTTTGGAATTAAATTTGGTTTGTATCCACGATTCG
>NW_013526972.1:1276-1648 GCF_000836215.1 Papilio polytes | reverse complement strand
TCTCGCTCTCGCACGCTTTTCCAACGTATTGTACGCGCGAATGTTTTACGCGTTGTGTGCAGCTATATTTAATTGATCGTTCTGCCCATGATACTAGTACACTGATATTGGTCTAATAAATACTTTAACAGAAAATAGATACAATACAATTTGACTTTTTGATGTAATTATTGCTCTATATAATCTACGAAGCTATATTTTGTTATTTTTACCTAGTGGGAATATGTACTGCATAGGTTGCATTGCATATTAATTTTTGCATGTAAATATCCTGTTAAGTCATTATGATAATTAAAAAAAACCGTTCGATTGCTTCTAAATCACGTATTCTAATTATTGCTCGTGTAAACATGGGTTACATAAAACGATAGA
>NW_013526972.1:0-1239 GCF_000836215.1 Papilio polytes | reverse complement strand
CGGCGCAAAAGAGAAAGTTCGCTTCCGCATCGCGCTTTTCGCTGCGAGAGTGAAATGCTGTCCCGTTACGAGTGACGTAACGCGTCTATTATACGCATTGTGGCGCTGCGCCTCGCCGCGGCCGTCTAGAGACACTTCTCTTTCGTTACGGTGATAAATTTAAGCCGGCGATTCTTGTTACCCAAGTTACATATGTACTACGTGTGAATGCCCTTTAGGACATACTTACATAATACTCCATTGTTAATGTTACCAGCACTAGAGTATTAAATTCTAAAATTGGAATTACACAGATATTATAATATGTTTATCGATTTTAAATGATGTACTATTTCTACTAACGATTACTTAAGCAAATATCATCCAAAAACACCTACTTGAAAAATAGTTACCAAGTAAAAGTGTAAATATACATATACAGTATTTTTTATAAAAGTATAGAGGCCGCCTGCGCAGCGGCTGCGGTTGCGCAAGCGCTTTCCATTTCACTGTGCCGATGCAGTGTCGGTCTCTTGCTATTTCCAGATTTGCGATTATGGTTATCTATCTTATGAATTGAGTTAATTTAGAGTCATTAGATATATTAAAATTTGACACTAATTTATCTAAGTGAAGTAAATTATTTCAATGGAGCATTATTAAGATGGGAATTTTCATGACCATAACGGTTAATTCTTTCGTCTCTCGTGTACCGCTGTCTGTCAATCTGCTCGTATGTAGGTTAACTACAGAAGTATTTGAATTGAATCTATTTCTAGAACACGTTTTTTTTTTGTATTTCCAATTTTTATGAATATAATCTAAATAGTTTGTATCAATGTGATGGCGCATTACAATAACAACAAAAAAACGATTTTTAAAACTTAACGCAATACTACTTTGGTAATTTCTAACCAACGGCGTATCCAGGGGGGGGGGGGTGTTACGGGTGTCAAAACCCCGTTGAACTGGTTGGTCAAGAGCTTGACAAAATATATTTACATATTTTGTCAATGCTCTTGACTTGACCACGACTATGTGACCCCCCCCCCTCCATGGCGCCAAAGCTGGATCCGCCCTTGTGTTTAGAAACAGTTGAAATGAAGAGTCAATCTATTCAGGTACAACTGCATGAGTGTAGGCAAAACATTAACTGAAGAGTTCGATTGTTTAGTTAATGTCGGTTAAAGTTGGTTTTTAATACTGTTCAATGTATTTACATATGAATAATCTATGTACGTCATACCGCGAGATGCTTCT
>NW_013526971.1:5725-9800 GCF_000836215.1 Papilio polytes | reverse complement strand
ACTTCGGTTTAAAACTTAGTTTCTCTAGTTCATTATTGTCTTTTGTTATCATGTATTTAGTTTTAAGCTGTTTGGTGAACCTAATAAAATAAAAAATAAGAGATGTATGGAGAGAGTAGTGTGTTAAAATTACGCAGATAATAAATAGGTTATTAAATAAATATTAATTTAAGAAAAACTTACATCGCGTTGATTTAGCTGAAAAAGATTTTAATTATTTATATTACTTTAAAAGCTTTTGAACGTTATCAAAAATATAGATTATATTTTGTTTTAGTTTTAGGTTAAGTAAAAAGTAACATTTCAATAAGCTACTATATCTATACTATTATAATAAAGCGTAAAGACACACTTCTTTATTGCCTAAGATGTCAGCAATTGCAGCATACTTTTGGATAATTCTTATTTTAATAAAAAGCCATACACTTACGTCACGCTTTAGGCTATATATTTTCACGCCAATAAACTTAGGGTGTAAATATTTTGGATAAAAACCCTAATGTGGGAAAGAGACCATAAGTTGCTGCCAACATCAAGGAAGCAAGGTTGCCATTCATGTATTTGAATTTTGTCATTTGACAAATGTAAACAATAAAACATTTTTTTATAATTTCATGCGGATGAAGCCGCACGGCAACAGCTAGTATTAACTAAGAGCTATAAAGTAATGTAAGCTTTAAATTGTTTATTTTTTAGTACATGTTGTGTTGACATTATTCAGAGAAAAGGGTTTTTGGTGATCATAAAAAAACTTACGCCAAGTAGATTTCCCTGTAAAAGTTCTCTAATTTAAAATTTTACTTTAAAAGCTTTTTCATTTATATTTTTTTTAGGTTAATTGAAAAGCTATATTACGATAAGTTAATTTTACTAATCATAAAAAAACTTACACCAAGATGACTTCCCTGAAAAAGTACTCGAATTTAATATATCACTTTAAATTGCATGTAGCTGAGATGCGTATGTTAAGATGTGTGGTGTGACAAGAATGGATAAAGTTAAGAATGTGTACATTAGTGGAAGTTTGAAAGTAGCGCCAGTGGTGGAGAAATTGAGAAGCAAGTTAGCGTGGTATGGACATATTATGCGACGAGACAGTGTTAAGAATGTGGATGGCTACAAAGGAAGAGGAAGACCGAAGAGAGTATGGATAGATTGTGTGAAAGAGGATATGCTTAAGAAAGGAGTGGATTCAGATATGACGGCTGATAGAGATGTATGGAAGAGCACATACTGTGCTGTTTCTCCGTAAGGGATTAGGGCAAGTTGATGATGACTTTATAAGCGTTTTTTTTTGTTTTAGGTTAATTAAAATTCAACCTTACTATGTGATTATTTTAAAGATAAACTAGAAGATAGTGTAAGCTTTAATTTGTCCAATTAGAGACACTAAGAGATGTATGGAGAGAGTAGTGTGTTAAAATTACGCAGAGAATAAATAGGTTATTAAATAAATATTAATTTAAGAAAACTTACATCGCGTTGATTTAACTGAAAAAGATTTTAATTATTTATATTACTTTAAAAACTTTTGTATGACATAAAAATTTTGATTTTTTTGTTGTTAATTTTGTTTGTTTCAGGTTAAATAAAGCAATATTACAATATGTTTATTTCAACTAAAAGCTATAATATAATGTAAGCTTTAATTTATTTGTTTTTGAGTACAAGCTGTGTTGACATTATGCAGAGAAAAGGGTAATGAATAATCATTAAAAAAAACTTACGCCAAGTAGATTTCCCTGTAAAAGTACTCAAATTTAATATAATACTTTAATAGTTTTTTATTTTATTTATAACTATTTTGTTTTAGGTTAATGAAAAAGCAATATTACGATATGTTAATTTTACTAATCATAAAAAAAACTTACACCAAGATGACTTCCCTGAAAAAGGACTCGAATTTAATATTTCACTTTAAAAGCATTGTTATTTATATTTTGTTTTAGGTTATTTGAAAGCAATATCGCGATATTTTTATTTTAACGAAAAGCTAGAAGATAGTGTAAGCTTTAATTTGTCCAATTGGAGACAATGGAAGAAATGTATGGAGAAAGTAATATGCTAGAATTACGCAGGGAAAAGGTTTAAATTTAAGAAATACTTACATCGCGTTGATTTAGCTGAAAAAAATATTTTAATTTTTAGTTTTTAAAATCTTTTGTATGTTATCAAAAATATAGATTACATTTTGCTTTAGTTTTAGGTTAAGTAAAAAGTAATACTTCAATATGTTTATTTTATCTAAAATCTTTAAAATTATGTAAGCTTCAATTTTTTTTATTTTTGAGTACAAGCTGTGGTAACATTATGCGGAGGAAAGGGTAATTATTGATCATAAAAAAACTTACGCCAAGTAATCCCTGAAAAAGTACTCTAAATTGATATATTATCTTACAAGTTTTGGAATTATGATTATAAAATAGATGACAATTTGTTTAAGGTTATAAGCAATATTATATGTTTTATGACTTACGTCATCCAAACCGCCATTTAAATCGGAAAAGTCCGGTGATAATTGCGGAGGCCACAATACCTGTTAAATAAAGTTAAACAATATAATTAAGTGTAGAAAGTTATAAGTTCAAAATTTAGCGCTAGCAACTGCTGCCAATAGGAGGCCAGATAGAAAAGTCAGGCTTGAACTAAATGGAGGTCCGTGGTTTCCCTCTGTGTTATGGGTATCTTTTATGTTATTGCTATAAAAAAAAATTATAAACATAGTATATCTTACTCATTGATAACGTAGCATTTTAATGATAAAAGAATTTTTAAAACCAGCCCAGTAATTTTTGAGTTATTTCAATACAGACAAAAATAAAAATTTTTCCTCTTTATAATATTAAGTTTAGATATCACTAAGTCCACGATCATTTTCTATTCTTTCCTAAGAAATGGGGGTAAGGTGAAGAAGACGGGAATTTCGCCTTTACCACATTAATAGAATATGATTTCGCTGGCTCTAACGGTATAAAATAATAGTTTTTATCCACTTACTTGTGGAGCACGTTTCTCACGAAGTAATCGACCTTCTGGAACATCTTGATCTTGGAGCTGCTGCGAATAAACGATTTTATTTAATCTTTTTGACTTACATAATTCATGTTAACATATCTAAGCAAAGTTGGGAAGTGCAGTAGAACAACTTACGCCATCCGAATCGTAAACTTCGGGGAGCGCTGAATCCGCCCACAGGAACTGGAAATATTTAACAGGTAAAAAAAATAAAAGTGTAATGGTTGAGCTGGCAGTAACAGAATGGCAAATTGGCAAGCGGCTATCAGAATTAGAATTTCACAAAGCTAAAGTAGCAAAAATCCTTATCTATTTTTGATTTTAGAATTTACCCGACGTTCTTACGTCGAAGGAAAACATCGCGATGCCTACACATATCGGTGAAAAAATTCAAAGATATGTGTGAAGTCAACCCGCAGTGGGCCAGCGTAGTTGACTAAGGCCTAGTCACCCCTGACTTACGATAGGTTCCGAGCTCCTTAGTGGGGACGTTTAGATAAACATGACGTCATCGTGATGATTATATCATTACTTACCTTGTCCTATTCCCGTAAGGTCGATAGATTTTCGACCTTCAAATAACTCTGTCATCTATCAGCCATCACTCTCTTCTTGATCATGTCACCTTGCACGCAATCCATCTCTTTCTAGGTGTGTGTGTATGGACCACTCTAATAAATAACGCTTTTGTACATGCGATTCCTCTTTCCTCACAACATGCATATACCATGCTATCTGAACCAGTCATTTATAATACTAAAATATTAGAAAACGTCATATTTACCCGTTTTCCCTGAATCAGAGGGAGTACAGCACACACTAGGATTAGGAACTTCATTGTAACTCGATGTTTACACTACATTTTACTAACTCAGACCGCTTATTTATATACAAATTTCTAGAAAACAATCCAACGCTTCAATAAAATTCTGAACCTTATATCGCGGGTCATTTACTAGGCTTTATGCAATTTTATGCTATTAATAACTTTATAAGGTAATAAAATATTGTAATAGTGTTATTACAATATGTGGTACGTGAAATTCAACTTTTATTATCG
>NW_013526971.1:0-3249 GCF_000836215.1 Papilio polytes | reverse complement strand
CTACATCTATGCCAAATTTCATCGAAATCCGTTCAGCCGTTTGGGCTGCAAACTCTAACAAACATCCATCTATCCATCCATCCATCTAAACTTTCGCATTTATTATATTAGTAAGATGTGAAAGTTTAAATGGATGGATGGATGTTTGTTAGAGTTTGTAGCCTAAACGGATGAACGGATTTCGATGAAATTTGGCATAGATGTAGAAGTTAATCTGGAAGAACACATAGGCTATTCACTTTTGTTTTTTTTTAATTTCACGCGAACGGAGTCGCGGGCGAAAGCTAGTTTAATATAACTGTTACGGTAAAAGTAGTGAATTGCAAATCGTTAATTTGCGGACATAATTATCAACATTAGTAGTAAGAGTGTGCGCAAATCTTTGACTAAACTATCGCACAAGTGTTTAGTCGCGCTTTGAACATAACTGTAACGCGATTGTTGATTGTCAAATGTTTCGTAGCCAATTCAACTGTTTAGTTGCACAACTAAAAATCGAGTAGTGTGCGCACCTCCATATAAGCTTCTAGGAATCAAAGCGAGACTAAACAGTTATGCGATAGTTTAGTCAATGCTTTGCTCACGCTCTATTTTGATATTCCAACATGTATTGCACAATTTTCGAGTCTACTCTAGGGGAGAGGCAGAGAGATCCTCTACCTCCCTGGTGACGTTCATGGATAGAAAACTGAAGGAGATAGACGTATTTCGTAAAAATTATGGTGCAGCAGATAAGATACGAAATGAGTATATTAGAGGAAGTTTGAGAGTAGCCCCAGTAGTTGAGAAAATAAGAAGTAAAAGGTAAGAGTGGTATGGGCATGGAGAAGGGATGAATCGCATGTAACAAGACGGACGTTAGTTATGAGTGTGGAGGTGTACCGGTAGAGGTAGACCTTTATAGGACCTCTCAACTCTGACATGATCAAGAAGGGAGTGATGACTGAGATTACGGATGATAGAGTGCTTTGGAAGACGAAAACCCAGTGCGCCGACTCTACGGGAGTAGGATAAGGCAGGGGAGATGATGATGATGATGGTGCAGCGTATTACAGTAAAAATGAAACAAATATTTATGATTTGAATTTGAATTTATTGTTTTGAAACCATGAAAGCGTCTTGGGTCCTTCTACCTTTGTATTGGACCTGAAAATAAACAAGTATTGTGATGAAGTGTTCTGCGTACAACGAAGCCATGAAAAAGATTGATATCTGAGAACTATTCAAATATGAGGATTTTCAAGGATGTTTTGCAATTAAAGAGTAAATATTGAACTGCACACAATCTTAGTTTATTTTTCTGTTAATATCAGGTGTTTAGATATATTTTCTGTTGTAATTTATTTATTAGATCCCGAAAAACAGTTCCTACTTTCGCAATAAGAGATATTTATTGAATGAATTATTTAAAACATAAATAAAATATACTCACGTCGAACGTTTACAATAATCCTTGTGGGACAGTAACCACTTGGCAAATGAATATGCAACCACCGGACAACAAGTAGGGATGTTTTCTCAACTTCTGAAAAAAATATTGAATAAAGATTTTGTTATGTCTTTGAAGAAGTGTTACTTATCTAAACAAAACTTGCTTGTTGTTTTGTTGTTGTTGGTTACCATCATCACATCTCCCCTGGCTTATCCTACTCCCGTAGAGTCGGCACCAGGTTTTCGTCCTCCAAATAACTCTATCATACGACATCTCAGTCATCACTACCTTCTTGATCATGTCACCTTTCACGCAATCCATCCATCTCTTTCTAGATCTACCTTTGTTGTCTTTGTAGGTAACCGTAATTCGCCAAAATAGCAAAAATACCGAAGCTATTAGACACGCATTTACACATTAAAAGGCAGAGGAGGGGACGTACAGAAAGATGATATTTACCCTACTTATGTGGAGGAGCCACCTGTCATATGCATTACCCTTTCCCATTTTCCTGGTGCGGAAGTGAAAAGATATGAAGACGAAAACTAGATTTCCGGCACGCAAGAGTCGGGTCGTGGTAGCACCGGGCATTAATGAAAAATATATATGCTCTGCCACAGTTGTATTCAAAGCAAACTATTAGTTTTATAAGGAAGGTAAATAATCTTTTACTTACGGAACTAAGTAATCCATTGAGGTCCTGAAAGTATAATAAATGTAAATACAAATGAAGCAAACAAGCTAGGCAATGATAAAACATTTAATGTGTAAAATTAGAGAAGGTAAGGATAAGAGTGTATTGGCATGTTATGAGGAGGGATGAATCGCATGTAACAAGGAGAACGATAGTTATGATTGTGTGAAAGGTGACATAATCAAGAATGGAGTGACTGAGATGACGTATGATAGACTTATTTGGAGGACAAAAATCTGTTACGTCACTATGGGAGTAGGATAAGGAGATGAAGATGAGAGAGAGAGACATACGGAAGAGCGCATATTGTGCTGACATTATGCATGGAAATGGGTAATGAATGATCATAAAAAAAACTTACATCAAGTTGATTTTCCTGAAAAAGAACTCTAATTTAATATTTAATTATAAAAACTCTTACATTTATATTTATTTTAGGTTAATTGCAATTAAAAACGCAATATTATACGTTTACTAGCTTTTAAAAAAACAAAAGTAAGTAGCCTATGAGTTCTTCCGTACTCTGCTCTACGTTTATGCCAAATTTCATCCAGATCCGTTCATCCGTTTAGGCTACAAACTCTAACAAACATCCATCTAAACTTTCGCATTTACGATATTAGTAAAATGGTAATAGAAAACTTACATCAAGTAGATTTTCCTGAAAATATTTATACCATTATTTAATATTTCCCTTTAAAAGCTTTTTTCTTACATTTTCTTTCAGGTTAATTAAAAAGTAGTATTACGATGTTGGTATATATGGGTACCTTAATTTAATGTACCGTCAGTTCACAGATGTATTTATTTTACTCATAATAAAAAAAAAACTTACATCAAGATGACTTCCCTGAAAAAGTATATTTAAACTCTAATTTAATATTTTACTTTAAAAGGTTTTGAATTATATACAAAAGTTTTGATGACTTTTGCTTTAGGAAAAGTAATATTACGATCTGATTATTTAAAAAAAAGATGAAAAATAGCTTTAATTTGTCCAATTACAGACAATGAAAGAGATGTATGGAGATAGTTCTTAGTATGCTGACATTATGCAGGGAAAATTTCAATAAATGATCACTAAATAAAATTTAATTTAAGAAAAACTCACATCGCGTTGATT
>NW_013526970.1:0-713 GCF_000836215.1 Papilio polytes | reverse complement strand
TATCGCCCTCCACCCGGGCTTTGACGCGCCTACGGCGCCTTCCTGGCGCCCATACGCACCCTCATCCTCCGATTCCGACATCATGATGCCGTCCTCTGACTCGCTCAGATCTCCCTTGTCCACACTCATTTCGGAACGCAGTCAGCACACAGAGTGCGCAGACCACGCCCCAAAAATGACTAAAAATACCCTAAATCTAAGAAAACTTAACTATTCACAAATATAAAAACCAACAACAGGTGCGTCTCAATGAGACGCACAGAACTATATACAGTAAAAACAAAATTAATGCATAAATCCCTCACTAAAACTAAGTAATCCTACTTAAATCCTACAAAAACTTAATTATTTACAAATTTACCAAAATTTACAAAATAAAGAAGCTACTATCGGGTGCGCCTCAACGAGACGCACCAAAATATGTACAACACACGTAATTCTAATCACTAAAACTAATTAATCCTACCTATAAACTAAGAAATTAAACAGTTTTTCCTCAATTAAAAATACTAAACAAAAATCTACCAAACTAAGAACTAGATCTCCAAATGCGTCTCAATGAGACGCATTTTTCGATACCTAACACTAATATAAAAAGTCACTTTAATCCTCGAAAATAATTAAAAAACGGGAGCACACGTCCGCACGCGTCAGAAGTTCAGACCGACTTACAGAAGTTCCCCTGGACAGCCTTGGCGAGCGACCAAAACGCA
>NW_013526969.1:0-555 GCF_000836215.1 Papilio polytes | reverse complement strand
ACGATCTGCGCGCAACAAGATACATCTTTAAACGTAACCATTTCGCTATGTCACATCTAACAACGGAATCACAGAATCGTCTAAAAATTGTAAGTCTTAGGTAAAAATTGCAAAACTAACCTGGAAAGGCAAGTCCGCCATCGTCTTCGCGAAGTAGAACGCCTTCAAGGAATACCAATAGTTTAAATGCTCTCGCACGAACACGCTCATCTCCGTAGGGACTGAAACACGCAATTAATAATTTTTAAAAATTCCCACCGTGTTTTTAGTGTAATCAATATAACTCCGAGAAATTAATGAAAGAGATTTTTGCCAAGAGAAACGCTTTTACTCCTCCAGTTACAATTTTTAAATGTGATTAGCAAAACTCATGTTCCGAGACGGTAATCCGGAATTTACCCGTTGCTAATCGAAAAGTGGCAGGCGCTTCCGAACAGGTACAGATAAAAAAATTGTAAAAAAGATAAAAACTCACATGTAAGTATAGTAGGCATCATGGCGGTGAACATGGTGAACATGACGGTGAAGAATATGCAGCCGGCGTTGCTCATCACT
>NW_013526968.1:0-821 GCF_000836215.1 Papilio polytes | reverse complement strand
GTCAGTTTTCTAAAAAACTTAACATACATTATATTTTTAAAAATGTTTGTCAACTTTTTAGAAATTCCTCTAATATTTTAAGTTGGTCCCAACACACCAACAGTAACACAGTGTGAGGGCCTAAACGCAAGTAGTTGGCACCAACTCCCTTGTAGAAGGCCCCTGCGCCTTCTGATCTCAACATCTTGAGAAAACAATCTGCCATGCCACGGTATAGTGTACCTTTATTGTTACTGTCTACAGCTGAAAAAAAGAAACAAAACAGGGTATAAAACCTCCAAAAGTATACAATAACATCAAAACTACGATATTTACGAAACAAACAAGAATATTGAAAGAAATGACATGATATTATATCCAACTAACTGGGAGTGGTATATAAATAAATACCACTTCTAGTTACCGTATTACTTACGTTGATTGGAAAGCCTGGTGGCCATCACGTCGAATGGGTTCAAACAAAAGGTCATCACGACCCCGCCGAGATTTGCGCCAAAAAATGACAGCAGCAGTGGTGAGCTGGCGCAAACGTCGTGATCACGTAACCACTGTTTAGCGTACGCGAAGCTCACCATCTGAGAACTGCTACCCACCGCACCGCGCGGGATTTGAGGGTAAACACCACGGAATAGACCTGAATGTATAAATAAAGAAGAAAAGATTAATTGATACAATGATAGTGAAAAATAAATAATACAGTAATATATTTAAAAAGATTTTTTTTAATAACATAAGGTGGCAAACGCGCAAGCTGCCACCTGTATCCACCGAAATGGAAAGCGACCGCTGCCCATAAACATCAATTGCAGATGCATTGCCTA
>NW_013526967.1:0-527 GCF_000836215.1 Papilio polytes | reverse complement strand
GTGAAGACGATCGAGCTGCCGATTGACGCGCGCACGCACGGCTTCTCGCTGCAAGACGTCAATACGTACATGGAACAAGAGGTAATGCTTTGTTTTAAAATTTTATGACAATTTTTACATTATTTGTGAAGCAATCTATTGGAAAGATGTAATTTACATTTTATTTACACCGAATAACTCATCGTTCTCAATGACAAAACGTTTTTTTTTTACAGTGAAAGAAAACATAAATTGTCTCAAACTTTTGCTCAAACTGTGCGAGAATAATTTTTTTCATCCGTATCTTGCCGGAAAAAAGGCTTCAATACTAATATTAGAAAACTGATTGTTTGTATGCATTGAATAGACTCCAAAATTACTAAAGCAATTTCAAAAATCCTTTCGCTACAGAAAAGGTATATTATCACCGAGTAACGTAGGTTTCTACTAGGTGTTATATGTGACAGAAAAGATATGAGACATATATTCTTTGCCACTCTGGCGAAATTAGATCGGTTCGCAATAACTGTATGTTTACAATTTCATGC
>NW_013526966.1:0-1669 GCF_000836215.1 Papilio polytes | reverse complement strand
AAGTCGTTGTTTTGTCTAAAATATTAAAATGTTTAGTAAAATAACAGAGTTCAGAATGATGAATAGACGACTTTTAAACTTATTTTTTTTATTTTAAGAAATTATAATTTATAATTTACATTATGCACGAGTAGCATAACTTCGCAGTCTGTATTTGTAACTAGCTGTTGCTCGCGACTTCTTCCGTGTGAAATTAAAACATATAGTCTATACTTCTCAGTAATAACGTAGCTTTTTGAAAGTGAAAGAATTTTTGAAATCGGTCCAGTAGTTTTCGAGTTATTCCAATACATAAAAAAATACAAATCTTCCCTCTTTATAATATTGGTATAGATTTCTAAGTATTGTACGTGTAAATTAAAAAGATAGTTTAATTTAAATAGTTTCTATTTTATCTGGAAAATCGAAGTTTTTAATAATCTTTTAATAGATACGTCACTATAGCTTTTGTGATCGTCCACTCTATCTAATTTTAAATTCTCTGGCACGCGCTGTGTACGTATTTCGTAAGCAATGAACGTTTCACACTATTTTTAGATGCACTTTATCACTGTTCATTTCAATATTTTTATATCCTAGCTATTATATTTCTGGATTTCTAGATATTCGATTTAAAAATAAATACATCGTGTAGGTGTCTCGGAATTTAAGATACCAACACAAGATCTTAGTTTTTTTTTTTGCATAAATACATCATCGCATGCGTTTACGTCGTACTTTATTAGTTCTTTTCTTAAATTAACTATAGCTACTAGAAAAAAAACATGAATATGAAGCTATTTCCATAATCTCACTAATGTTATAAATGCAAAAGTTTAGATGGATGGATGTTAGAGTTTGTAGCCTAAACGGATTTAGATGTAATTTGGCATAGACGTAGAGGATGGTCTGGAAGAACACATAAGCACTTTTGTTTTTTTTTTAATTCCACGCGGACGTAGTCGCGAGCGAAAGATCGTATATTAATAAATAGAGATATAAAAGTTCCTTTAACGTGAAATATCGTTTTAACAATTTTAACTTGTAAAAGAAAATATGTCAGTACTCCAATGTTAAAGACCTAATTATGTTACTAATATAATGCTATATTAGTAGGATGGATGTTGATGGATCTCGAAGAAATTGCATGAATATTAAGAGGCGTAGATGATAAGAGCGTATGGAAGAAAGGTATAAGCTACTTATTATTTTTTTTACTCCACGCGGATGGAGTTTGGGTCGTAAGCTAGTGTAAGAATATATGGATTTCATTTACTGATGGCTTCATCGAATGAATTCTTGTTTAGTAAGTCAGTTTTAGAATAATTCGAAATCTCCCTATGTTACTCAGTGATAACTTTTTAGTCGTGTAAAAATTGTTGAAATCGGTCCAGTAGTTTTTGATTTACTTCAATACATACAAAAATACAAATCTTTTCTCTTTATAGCATTAATATAGATATTGATTTCATTATTAACACTTATTCAAGAAGGTTATTTAGACTTTCTTTTCGTTTATTATGTTTATTGAAAAACATACTAAACACAGTTATCAAATTCCGTTTTTTTTTATACAATAAGGTGGCATACGAGCAAGCGGCCACCTAAATCCGCCGAAATGGCCGAGCCGATCCATTCGTGCTAAGATATTAAAGCGGGCTCTACCACTGTTATCTCAATAGTTGGACAA
>NW_013526965.1:0-997 GCF_000836215.1 Papilio polytes | reverse complement strand
GTCAATTGACATGAATATTAAATGCAGTTTGACGGTTTATAGCCTAAATGGTTCAGTCATTTTTGAAGTTTGTTAAATTTAATACGTATTCTCGGAAAGTATAAGAGGACTTAATCGTTAATTGGTTCTTTGGTTTAATTACGAACTATGTTTTCATTGTTAGGGATTACTTTCAGTAAAAGATATGGGAAATTAAAATAAATGGGTGAATATTTACCAGTTTCGTAGGCGTGGTCTACAATCTTCTTGGCGATCTTGACGGAGCAGTTCTGTATATCTTTGAGCGGCGGGTACAGGCTGCCGTGCTCCAGGTCCTCCGCGGACACGATCTCCGCCAGCGCCTGCGCACCTCATACAATATACATACATTTTTCAAAAATGATGTAATTTTTGAAATTGTTCAGTAGTTTTTGAGTTAATCAATTCATACAAAAATCTGAAAATACAAATCTTTTTTTCATTATAATATTAGTATAATAGATTAGTTAATGTCTTTCATATAGATTGTGTTGAGTTAGTGCAGATTGTGCGGAGTGTAGGTGAGCACCTCGGCGGCGAGCAGCATGAAGTCCTCGGAGACGTCGACGAGGCCGGCGCAGAGGATGCCGAGCGCGAGGCCGGGGAAGATGTAGGAGTTGTTGCCCTGCCCCGGCCGCAGCACGCGCCCGTCCTTCGTGCGGTACTCGGGGAACGGCGAGCCCGACGCGAAGATCGCACGCTCCTGGAAATAGTTACGAAGAAATGTCAATAGAGTGTACATGTGAAATTTAACCATAATATTTTAAACATAATCGTCAAAGGCGCAAAATAAATCGCATCAACTTAACTAAAAGTCTATTTAATAGTATTAGCAACGCTCTAACATGTTGGCATTTTAGGGTCAGCTCGTCCCTAACAATACCACGACAGGACAGAAGACAGGCGTCAAGTGGAAACAATCCCGCGTACAGTAAGATCAGGTAAGATAACGAAAGAATGAGAAGGAAAAGTGGATTTG
>NW_013526964.1:0-662 GCF_000836215.1 Papilio polytes | reverse complement strand
AAAACTTTATACTTAATTACTACGTATTTCAAGAGACGAGCCTTCATAAATATGTAAAAGCTATCCAAAACAGTCTGTCAACTCTATACGCCCGGACAGTTTTGTATTTAGTTGGAAATTCATGAATCACGAGCGAACTTTATCCTGCAGCTTTTAACTTTGCGACTCATTGAATGTACAGTCGCGTAGAAAATATAAAACCTGTTTTAAAAAAGTGTTTGTTGTTTTGTTAGTTTGAGAGTAGCCCCAGTGATTGAGAAACTAAGAGAAGGTAAGGAGTAAAAGGTTAGCATAGAATGGGCATGTTATGTGGAGGGATGAATCGCATGTAACAAAAAGGACGTTAGTTATGAGTGTGGTAGCGGAAATGCGAATGTTAAGATGGATGTGTGGGGTAACACGATTGGATAAGATACGAAATGAGTATGTTAGAGGAAGTTTGAGAGTAGCCCCAGTGGTTGAGAAAATAAGGAGGTTAGAGTGGTATGGGCATGTTGTGAGAAGAGATGAATCGCATGTAACAAGAAGGATGTTAGTTATGAATATGGAGGGGTACATCGGTAGAGGTAGACCTAAAAAGAGATGGATGGATTGCGTGAAAGGTGACATGATCAAGAAGGGAGTGATGACTGAGGTGAGAGTCAAAATGGCGGGTGTACCAT
>NW_013526963.1:0-863 GCF_000836215.1 Papilio polytes | reverse complement strand
GGCCCCCACGTCATATTTGGACGGGAAAACTGATGCCGGCAACATGATCCAAGGCTTTCCAGTGCGCGCAAGGAACGATGATTAAAACTTTTTCGTTCGAACTCGAATTCTTATATTTGTATTATAGGTCTCATAATTTACTAAAACAATACGACTTTTTAATTTTCGATTTTTTAAATTCAAGCTTGATTGTAAAATAAAATCACACAAATAGGTTATCGAACGTAATGGTGGCGAAATTGTCGGTCCCAGTATATCATGGTTTTGTTAACTGATGACTTGACCGCGATAGCTCATAAGTATTTGATAATATATGACATAATATTGCTTCTTTGTTAATAGGCATATCAAATCATGTTATTTTGCAACAATTTACATTGTTACGAATCCAAAAAAGAACTTAAAAAGTGTTGTAACTATATTAAAAATTACATGTGAAAGAAAAGGAAATGATTAAAAAAATGTATAAAGAATAATCAAATTTGGTTTTCGGCACACATTCTGCAGACGAAATGAGAAAAACTCCTAAAATATAACACTCTCCTACTTCTATAATATCTCCGAGAATAAATACTTCACACGTCCTTTGTTTGGACATAATAGTGCAGAAGTCGTGTAGACCATTCCTACAGCAAAGTTAAACAGTAGTCTTAGTATGGACTTGTTTACACTATAATACAACTTTGTAACGTTAAACATTTAAATCGCCTACGTACGATGCTAAGGTTATCAGAACGATTAAGGAATATTTGCGTCTCGGAGTCGGGGTGAGTGGCGCGTGGGCGAGGGTTAACTACTGACTCACGTGTTATTCTAATGCCCGCCCGCAGACGATCCGAACCTTCAATTAACTCATTGCTTTG
>NW_013526962.1:0-994 GCF_000836215.1 Papilio polytes | reverse complement strand
CGATATGCGCTATGCGCTATGCACTATGCGCTATGCGCTATGCGCTATGCACTATGCGCTATTTACATAACGTGATATGCGATTTTCGATTTTCGATTTTCGAGTTTCGAGTTTTCGATAAGCGTTATGCGATACGCGCTATGCGCTATGCGCTATGCACTACGCGCTATGTGCTGTGTGCATAACGCGATATGCAATTTTTGATTTTCGAGTTTCGAGTTTTCGATAAGCGATAAGCGTTATGCGCTATGCGTTATGCGCTAAGCGCTATGCGCTATGCACTATGTGCATAACGCGATATGCGATTTCCGATTTTCGATTTTCGATTTTCGAATTTTCGATAAGCGATATGCGTTATGCCATATGCGCTATGCGCTATGCGCTATGCACTATGCGCTATGTGCTATTTACATAACGCGATATGCGATTTTCGATTTTCGATTTTCGAGTTTTCGATAAGCGTTATGCGATCTGCGCTATGCGCTATGCACTACGCGCTATGTGCTGTGTGCATAACGCGATATACGATTTTTGATTTTCGAGTTTCGAGTTTCAAGTTTTCGATAAGCGATAAGCGTTATGCGCTATGCGTTATGCGCTAAGCGCTATGCGCTATGCACTATGCGCTATGCGCTATGTGCATAACGCGATATGCGATTTCCAATTTTCGATTTTCGATTTTCGAATTTTCGATAACCGATATGCGTTATGTGATATGCGCTATGCGCTACGCGCTATGCACTATGCGCTAATTACATAACGCGATATGCGATTTTCGATTTTCGATTTTCGAGTTTCCAGTTTTCGATAAGCGTTACGTGATATGCGCTATGCGCTATGCAATATGCGCTATGCACTATGCGCTATGTGCATAACGCGATATGCGATTTTCGATTTTCGATTTTCGAGTTTCGAGTTTCAAGTTTTCGATAAGCGTTACGCGATATCCGCTATGCGCTATGCACTATGCGCTATGCGCTATGTGCATAACGCG
>NW_013526961.1:0-564 GCF_000836215.1 Papilio polytes | reverse complement strand
GGACATCAAGTTTCGGCTTACTTTTTATTTACCACTAATATTATAAAGAGGAAAATTCTTAGTTTTGTATGTATTGGAATAACTCAAAAACTACTGGGCCGATTTTAAAAATTCTTTTACAGTTAGAAAGGTAATTAATCTGTGAGTAACATAGGCTATATTTTTTTTAATTTCATGCGCGCGAAATCGCGAGCAACAGCTAGTGTATTTTATAGAAAGAATAGTTATAAAGCATTTTGTAGGAAACGACTGCTAAGTTTTTTCTCATAGAATCGTATAGGATTCGTCTGAAAATTAAGGAATCGTACATCAAATCACAAATTCGTTTTTATAATACTTTCTCTTCGTAGTTTGATAACAAAGTTTTCAAAATAAGAAGGTAATTTTCTTATTTAAATTACTTTAGAAATAATTAGTTATGAACATGGTTTTTAAAAGGGCATCCAAATAAGCATTACAGTACATGTGCGTTCAAACAATAGAAATAAATTTTTTCGAAGCATTTTAGCAAACGTTGAACGCACCCGTTTTTTTTTTCTTTTGCTTTTTGAATATGGAATTCGT
>NW_013526960.1:0-1521 GCF_000836215.1 Papilio polytes | reverse complement strand
GTACTTGCGGGCCGCTGCCCCAGAGGACGCAGTGCGCATGTGGCTCGACCAAGGCGAACACCAGAGGGCGCTGCGCATCGCCGAGTCGCACGCTACGCACATGGTGAGACTGATTGTCAATTAAAAAACAAAGGAATTGCCTAAAAGAGGGGATTGGACAAATAGAGGACTTTAACGCTAAGCTAATTTTTACAGTTTGTCATTTGTTGGTCTACTCGCAAAATCTTATGAAAACTTAGTTCTCTTGATGGATGGGTTTGATGACACAGTGCTCAATTACAGGTAGAAGAAGTGCTTGTGGAAGGAGCCCGCGTGGCTGCGGAGCGCGGCGACTTGGTTCAGTTTGAAGCGCTGATGATCCGCGCCAACCGACCAGCCGAGGTCGTTCAGCACTACAGGGACCTCGGTCAGAGTTTTATTTTACGGTACCAAACGATGTGTGCAAGGATGAAAAAAACACTTACTGAATCTAAGTTCTGTCAAGTCTCTCTTATTCTCTTGCAGTCTTTAACTATAGACGAAACAATTATATAAACTAGTTAGCTTATATAATTATAATTACAATTAATTACAATTATAATTAATTGTTTCGTCTGTAGTATCGTGTTTCTTCCGACTAAATATATTCTATGATCGGTATGTTTACGCAGAAATGTGGGAGGACGCATCGCGCATATCTCGCGAGTACCTCCCCGACAGCGCGGAGCCCGTGCCGGCCGCCGTGCCGCCGCTGCTGCGCCGCGCCGCAGACCACGCTGATAGGTCTACTAATTAATTTAAATTATGATTATTTTTCAACAATCCATTTTCTTAGAGAATGAAAGTGATGAGAGTAAAGGGGATGGTGAATGGAATCGCTGTATTGTTATTGTATATCCCCACCGTTATGTGGTGTTGTACGATGCGGGCAGCGGCGAGTGGTGGGAGGCGGTGCAGCTGCTGCTGGGCGCGAGCGCGGCGGGCGCGGCGGGCGGCGCGCTGCGGCTGGCGGAGCGCGCGGCGCTGCGAGCCGCCCGCCTGGCGCGCGACCACCTTGAGGGTGCCCGTCGTCGCGCCGCCGCCGATATGCTCGCGGAGAGGTGAGAGATAACAGCTTCTTACTATTCCTGGATAGCATATTTTCGACCGTACTGGCGTTTTTTTATCAGGTATCAGTATCAATGAGATTTCTAAGTATGCAGTTACTTTAAATCTGATGAAAGTGGCGTGTTTGTCCTAAACCGATAAGCTATCTCAATAGTTCTGTGATGGTTTTAAATATAAATGTATTGTATTTCAGATTTACTGCTATCGATCAGAGCGATGTCGGAGAACAGCTTCGTATGGCACTCACAGAAGGCGAGGTGGAAAATGCTTCTGGTAAGGGAAATCTTATAATCGATGCCGTTCAAGATTGATAAATAATAAACAGCGTATAAACAATAGGTGTAGACGGTTCTGAAGAAGAAGAGGAGGAAGTGGTGCCGGGGGTGGCGGCGCGGGGTGTAGCTGCGGAGAGCGGGGAGGGCGGGGAGGGCGGGG
>NW_013526959.1:0-999 GCF_000836215.1 Papilio polytes | reverse complement strand
CTTCCTGAGCTTTGCGCCGGCGCCTGGGCCATGCGCCCGCTGCAGGACTGCAAGCACGCCCGTCTCCCCCGCACTAAAACTGCACACTACTTTGACGTTATCGAAAATGGTAATTATAGTTTATTGACTTTGACTGCAATAGTAGTTCTTACATTTACATTATAATGTTATAGTGTATCCATGATATTGTGTTTTAGTTATAATTACTTTTCTTCACCATACAGAACTTATTTCATGTGATACGTTGGCTTCCTATTGTAAATAAATAAATAAATAAATGTTTGTGTTTAGTTGAAGGAGGCAAGACATTACTAGCCGTCGCTATTGGTAGAAGGGTGATCCTGTTACTCGAGGAACAAAAGACTGATAATGAGATGGGCTTCGAGTACACGCATATAAAGGTTTGTAGCTTGTCTCTTGTACGAAGCTTTTTTGTTGTATCACAATAACCACTGTATCCCGAATTGCTTGGTTTTAGGACCTCCAATTAAATGAATCTCCAATTTTAATAAAACTGATGGACGGCGAAGTGGCGGTTGTTGTAGTCGGCTATAAACATCATTGGGAAGTTCTGGAAACTACAACAGGACAGGTAAGAACATCAAAAATGCAGATTGACATTGAAGAAATATTTATCGTAACTCATTTTTAAGATCGGGATTCAATAACTTTAAATGTATGACATTTTTAGGCCATAAAACGAGCAGAGGGCTCTGAGGACAGCGGGCCACGGCGCGGCGCTTTGGTCAACGCTCTGCGCATTGGTGATGAACGAGATGGACAGATTATATTATGCTACAATCGTTAGTAATACTTGATTATACAAAAATAATATGTTTACGAAGATTTAATTCTTAGATCTAATATATTTTTTTGTAAACAGATACTTGTCATTTTGAACGTATCACCAGCAAGGGTCTTGAAAGTGACAGCGAGTATGACTTTCATTGGACAACAGTGCCCACGGCTGTTGGTAAGAGCAAAAATTTTTGTGAAGTA
>NW_013526958.1:0-1822 GCF_000836215.1 Papilio polytes | reverse complement strand
TTATAACTTTTACGATAACCAGCGATTTGATGCAACTCACCCTTAATCTTGCTATCTGAGATCTTGTAGATCACCCGAAAATAATTTCACCATTGATAGCGTGGCGCTAGTCTGTTTTCTTCTCGCTAATTGTACAATCGGGGAATCTGTCGGTGGAACCTTATAATCTTCGAATATTCTATTGAACGTTTATACACATTAAGTCGGTAATGTGAAAAAAGATACAAATAGGACCCAACTTCTAAATGTCTAGACGAAAATGTCGATTAGTGATTTTATTATTCTGTCGTTAACTCACCGCTGTCTAACCAATAAGAGACGATGTTTGTCTCGGTAGAAGGAACTGTACTTTAATTTCATTTTTGTCTACACGTCGGAAAAGATCCATACTTTTGTGTATGTTTGTATGGATTAAGATGTCTATGTCTCTATGAGAGTTGTGCAGTATAGAGTTGTGCAGCGAACATATCGGTGCGTGTGTGCGGGCGCGGGCGGTGCCGCGGCGCGGCGGTGCGCGCGTGGCGCGCGGGCGGGCCGTGCGTGTCGCTGAACGCGGTGGGGCTGTGCTCGGCGCGCGGCGTCTGCGACCACGCCGAGTACACGCCGCGCTCCAACGTATACCCTGATATTATGGTCAGTAGGTATCATAACCTTTGATTTCGATTTAAATTTGAAACATTCTTACTACTAGTTTTCGACCGCAACTCTATCCGCGTGGAATTAATAAAAACAAAAGTAACAGCAGTTTAGGCTACAAATTCTAACAAACTTTCATCCATCCAAACTTTCGCATTTATAATATTAGAAAGTTAATAAGTTCGATATTTTAATGAATGGATGTATGTTAGTACGTATCTCCAAAACAACTGAACGAATCTCAATTAAATCTGTCACATTTGTATAATCTGGAAGAATACATAGACACCTAATTACATAAGTTGTAATAATTCTGCGCCGACGGAGTCCCGCGACAACTAGCATAAGATTTTTTTTTATTCACATAGGGTTTATGTTGCCAATACTTTCAGTTAAAGATAGACATAGATTAGATTTTTTTTTTAACCAAATAACCAGACTTTCAATTTATTTTTTCAGAATGTAATGGTAAAGCAAAAAAACAAAAGCGTATCGTGTCGGACGATGTTCCCGACATTTTTATTGTTTTTATTTTTTATGTATTTATTAAATAAAACGAGAGCTTGCTTTTTATTTTAATTTAAAGTTGAATTAACTGATAAGTCGAGTGTTCAATTTTATATGAAAATAAAGAACACAAACTTGTACTACATATTATTTTTATGTAAAATACATATCTTTTTAATATTTCCATTTTTGAAAGACAAAGGCTCTAAGAAAAAACTGCCGTACAAGTAACTCATTTATTGTTCGTTATACATATTTACAAATCGCGAAATACAAAAAGAAACTTATAAATTAAATAACCGCACTTTACCAGGCATTATTTACAATGAAATTACAAAAATTAACAGTTTCATTTTATAATGTTCGTTCTTACGAAATAATCCAACAGATAAAAATATCCAATCGTGATAAGAAACCCCTATCTTACCAACATTATATTTCTATAAACCACGACAGTTTAAAGATATATTTACTACATCTTCGCTTTATTTTTTTTTTGCATTCAAAATTTGATTAAGAAACTTAGTATTTACTACATAATGCTTCTAGCATTTTATAATAACAATATTTAAGATCAAACTCCATGTCGTACCAGTAATTGACGGCGAGGCAGCCGTGGCTCTGCGCCACGTGGTGGTACCACAGGCTGGGGAGATACAGGCAGTCACCCTTGCGCACA
>NW_013526957.1:0-1589 GCF_000836215.1 Papilio polytes | reverse complement strand
CATTTATACATCTTTTCTTCCTTACTCAATAGTCTATTTTGAAAAAAGAAATTCCCTTAATCTACGTTCAATTTACTACCCGTTTCAATTTATTTAAAACGAAAAAAATAGTGCATTTAAGGGTTAAAGTGTGTATATAAAAAAAGACAACCAAAAACCGTCATTTGTGGAAATAGATTTACCAGCGTGAAATATTTAGGCGTCTTTATAAGGTGGAATAATATCGATAAATGAATGTGCAAGTTTTTTTATTTACAATCTAATAATTTTGATCTTATGTACAAAAATTAATTACAAAAACAAGTCCTTTTCTCTAATAGATTTGTATTTAAAATCTACGCAAGGCACTTTCTAAATTATTCTTTTACAATTCTAATTAACATATCAGTAGGGATGTATACAAAGGGATTCAGAGCTTGTAAGACTTCTACGATGGATTTGCAAGCCATATACATTTCGATGGGTGAAAGGCTATTTGTTTTAAGCACCATTAGGTTAAATGTTTAGTAGAGCCATTTTCATTTAAAAAAAAGAAAATCCTGAAAATAATTTCAATTGAAAGATTTTCAGACCGGTTCTAGGTTAAAATAACTTAATTCTTCATACTTTGTTATTTATTTCATTTTTTAAAATCGCTGATTCTGAATATATACTGTATATTATATTGAATATATACATGTACGAGCTATCGCCCGCGACTCCGTCCGCGTGGAATTAAAAATATCAAAAGTGAGTAGCTTATGTGTTCTTCCAGATTATCCTCTACATCTATGCCAAATTCCATCGAGATCCGTTCAGCCGTTGGGGCTGCAAACTCTAACAAACATCCATCCATCTAAACTTTCGCATTTATAATATTAGTAAGATAGTCAATATCACCCTGAATGGCGTTTCAAACAAATAGCTTTTCACCCGTCGATATTATTATAATCTCCTATAAACATAACAATAAGACTAAATAAGTAAAATTAATCTTCAAAAAACGCGTGCACAAAATGCACGAATACATTTTCAAACATGCACGTAACTCTTCGAACACGCACGAATATCACACAATCTCCCAAAATATATTATTGTATAACAAACTTTTCCATTAAAAAAAAATCCAATTCAAACAAAATTAATACACACAAAAAAACATCCATTCAAGATCAACTGAAAATTTTATTAATTTCATCCATTATTTAAGGCAAACACACAAAAACCTTAATAAAAAAAACATTCCAAGTACTCTTTATATACTTACCAAGGAAGGCGTCAACATGTGCGGCCACGCCCTTCATAGCTTTGAGGAAAATCGCAGGCAAAGCCTGTAGGCAAGGGTGGCTGCTGGGATCACGAGCGCCATCTTCCGCTGTCATTGAATACTACAAAAAATGAAATCTTTATGGTTTTTTAATAATATCCCAATAGATTTAAAAAAATAGAGTAAGCGAAGTTGACAATTCATTTGAGACATTTGACGTAATCATCAGTAACGCCTCTACAGCCTCGAGAACACATGTCAATAAAATTAATTGTATTTAATTTAATCTTACTAATCTTACTAATATTATAAATGCGAAAGTTTAGATGGATGGATGGATGGA
>NW_013526956.1:0-952 GCF_000836215.1 Papilio polytes | reverse complement strand
TTGTCAAAAGACTCGTTAAAATACTTTTTGTCAAAATACAACTTAAATATTATAACTTACACTAGTTTTTCTCTAAAGAGATGGTCAATAAACCTTAAATCTATGTTTAGCAATTTATCAATGTATAGTTGAGTTTGATTAAAAGAATTTTTTATAACAGTCTTACAATATTTCTTTAAGATAATTTGCTAAGTGGTCAATAAACCTCTATCTTAATAATTAATTACCTACTATAGTACACCGCCTTATCGTGATCACGCCTCGCCGCAGCTTATAGTTAATAAAATATGTTTTTCCCACAGTTTTACGCGACGGGGTTCTCATTCAATATGGCGATGCACGCAGGTGTTCGGTAAGTCAAGTTGTACACTATGTCCAAAATATTTTAATTTATTTTCTAACCTAATATTTTAATATGCTTCGTCAATAAACAAAAGCGTTTTTTAAATTAATGTACAACAAGCCTTATTCTCGTATTACTGGTCTTTTGTTCGTATTCAATGCGCAGTATAATAAAATACGACCATAAAAATTTTACGACCTATTGTTCTATTGTCTCGAGTGCCGGCGGCGGGCGCAGGTGTTCAATTCAATACAATATAATACAATCGCTTGGTGCGGGCTCGACTCGTACCAATGTTTTTTCAGTTTTGTTTCTAATGTTTCTAAAATGTTTCTAAAATGTTTCTTATGTTTCTACTTTACGTTGGTTACAATTTAAAGTTTGCAATTTTTCAATTTATATCTTACAGATTACGCTTTACAATTTTACAATTTTATAGTTTTTCAATTTTGCAGTTTTACAATTTTTTAATTCTACAATTCTACGATTCTACAATTTTACAATTTTACAATTTTATAATTTTACACTTTTACAGTTTTGCAATTTTTTAATTCTACAATTCAGCAATTCTACAATTTTACAATTTTACAATTTTACACTTTTTTAATT
>NW_013526955.1:0-594 GCF_000836215.1 Papilio polytes | reverse complement strand
AACGTCAACCTTAAAGTATAAAGATCAACGTTTGGAAACTATAACAACCGTTTAGGCAATACAGTCTAACAAACATCCAGCCATCCATCTAAACTTTCACATTTATAATAATAGTGTACTGTGAATTGTTTACAGGGAATTAAGTGCCAAAGAATCATTATGGTTGAGCAAACAAGGCGAGTCCGCAAGCACCGTGGAGAAAATTGAACTTCTTCAACAGGAATTACAAAGGTTTAAGTAAGTAAATAAACTTGTACATACATATAGGTAGTAAATATTATGATTTAAGATCACTGTCGTTTTCTCATAGCACAATCATATTTTTATCAAGCAAAAATTTATAAATCAACTAATTCGAAAATTAGTGTTAAACATATAATTTCGTTGTTAGTATGCATACTATACAAAATGAACATAAGGTTAAAGACGGGTTTTGCTTACGTAGAACATAGTCTAGAAGAACACATAGGCTACTTCTTTTTTAAATCCATCCATCCGGACGGAGGCGTGGGCAAAAGCTTTCTTCTTCTTAAAGTGCCTTCCGTAAAGTAAAAGCTAGTAACAGATAAAATACTTATTAGAGAGAAATGCGAC
>NW_013526954.1:3255-7526 GCF_000836215.1 Papilio polytes | reverse complement strand
TGAGGTGCGCGGCGTGCAGCACGCAGCGGCCGATGTTCTCGTGGTGGTGCGGCGAGTAGGAGTTGCGCACGCACCAGTCCAGCGCGCCGTGCACCGCGCGCAGCACACTGTTCGACAGCAGGATGCCGCTCTCTGCGACACACGCACACAATGATACTCCCACTTGTAACCATTTTGAGTTGATCCCATTGAGATGTAACAATTAATTTTTTACTAAATGTCAAACTGCCAAATGCCATTTGCATAGATGTAGAACATGTAGGAACATGTGGACTACTTACTTTTGTTCTTATTTTTAAATCCATATGGACTGAGTTGGGGACAAAAGCTAGGAAAATAATACTTTATTACTTATGTGTATCAATTCTAATGTATGTCCTTTATCAAACATTTTTTGATTAATTGGCAAATGTTTGTGTGATCTGCACTTAAGCTTTAGCACAGTTTACTGCCGCTTGCCAAAGGACAAGATAAACAACCAAACAGAAAAAAGTACAAAGTAAATTAAACAACTTGTTGTGTTGATATAGAGATCTTTGTTTAAATAGAAAAGGTTTTGATTTAGCATATGTTTGTTGGTTCCATTGCAAAAGGCAGTGTGAGCTGAGTGGGGGCGGGGTGTTGCGGCACACTGCTGCCGCTGCTGAAGGTCTATTGGCAGAGTTGACCAACAAGTGGCCATGATAATGCAAATATTAATAAATGTTATTTCTTAATATTTGCTATAAAAGTACTATTAGTGAGTTATACTTTGATGTATGTTTCCAGTTAGTTTTTATTGCTTGAATATTGACAAACTTAGCATTTACTGTAAAATGTTGTTTGATAACTTAGCAACAATCAACATTGTAAATGGCATTGGAGAAAAATCCACATATTGAAAAGCTGTTATAGTATCTATCCAATAACTCAGCTGTATGCTGTGAAGTGTATTCCATCACATCCCTTTTACAAAGCTATACCTAGATTTGTGTACCTCGCAAAAACTTATGGGATACTGAGCCTCCGAGATATTAAGAATACATTTCAAGAAATCAGTTTCTTTCGTTTTACCCAATTTGGGAAGTCAAATGTTAATAGTTATACCTAATGAGCAGTACTGTGTGTCATCCTCGGCTATGGTCCCCATGTACACATCCTGGCTCACACTCAGCTTGGAGACGAGCTCCGTAAGCCGGGGTGCGTTCACATATGTCGCATCTGTGACCAGGAAGAAGAAATCATACTCCTCCAGATAGTTATCAGCAAGATACTTCAGTGCATGGAAGGGCTTAAGCATCTCTCTCGTGTCAGTGAAGCCGACCACGTTGGCACCGGCAGGAGCGACGCGCAGCGCGCTGGCTGTGATGAAGAACCGCAACGCGGGCAGGAGGCGAGCCGCAGTGCGGTTTAGCGCCGCCGCGCGACCCGCTAGCGCGTCCTCCGAGCTCAGCGCGCCCGCCAACAGCCCTGCGCGCATGCCCAGCTCCGTGCTGTAGTACCGCGGCCGCTGCACGCTGCGCCCCGCCGCGCCCGCTGCGCCCATCTCACGCTGCTCGCGCACCGGCTCCCACTCGTCCGCAGCCGGCGAGGGAGCGGGCGCCGCCCCGCATGCCGCTGGCACCGCCTCCTCCTCCAGTGGGACCGTGGCCAGCGCCAGCCACAGCCCCAGCGCCAGCCCGATAAGGAAGTACGAGTTGTGCTTCACCTGAGACACAACGCATCGCGACAGCATCTTGACACGACGACTATGACCGAATGTGAGTGCGAATTTGTATGTTAGACATTCGTAGCGATAACGGTCTCTTTGATGATAATTTTAATTGAAACTGATTAAATAACATAAATTGAAACATACACTATACACTTAACCATGGACACAACACAATCAGTAAACACAATCACATAAGTAGATTAGAAAACCAGTATAAAAAACCTATTCTATATAATTATAGTCATATCATTTCACAAGAGTCAAAAGACGAAGCGAGACTAGACACGACCGACAGATGACAGTGACAGATAAAAGGACAATACAATATACAGATAAACAAAAAAACTTTTGAAGCTTGTTTGACTCTCACATTATTCCAGTCTACATTACAGATGAGTTCCAGAAAGCGATTAAATTACTATTTGAACATACACTAATTTAATAACCTTGTTTTTAGTTACCATTCTTTTATCATAGTTATTAAAGAATACAATTTTATTTTAAAAAATCTCGAAAATGGCGAACAAAAACTTCAACAGATTTAAAACCAAAATATAAATAACGAAAGAGAGAAAGAAGGCCGCGCTGGCATCAACTTTTTCTCCCCAATCGTAGTACACGTAAAAATTCAACGTGTAAATAAAATACGCAACGCGTGCTTCCTGTACACTTGTGTCATCTCTGGATTGGCATTAGAATGGCTATCTACATATATTATTACAGTTGCGGGTACCATCCCAATTACTAAACTGGTGTTTTTAATGGCGCCAGTGACAGTCTACATTAGGCAAATTGTTTCTACCGCTGATTTTTATAGCTACTGGGTTACTGTACTGGAATAATTTGAAACAGGCTTAACACCTGACTATGCTATCTTTACAACTAAACAATATGCGAGAACGCAATAAAGCTGACACTTACTGGCACGTTTCTAAATGAATGAAGTAAACTTCGTTACATTTCCATACTTAATGACATATTACAGTTTTCTAAAAGAATAAATTAATGGTTTTCCTGATTTGAACATTAATCGAATTATTTTAGGGCGTAGCTTGTACATAATATACATACTTCCTTACAAATATCACGTTACTTTATTTTTGGTAGGCTGACAACATGATTAGTAAATTAGTGATAGTGCTGTATTATTATCACTTCTATAAATTAAATACAATTTAAACGTTGACCTTATTTTACGTAAGGCTCGCTACATGTGCTCACTTCTGACAGTTTTAACTGTTCAATTAAGACTATGCGCGTGTAAGCAAAACTTCTACAACTCTACTGTATGATAACATAACATTTTTCAATTTTGCAGTCTTAGTAAAATTGTCCGTTAGATTCAGAAGTGAGTGTCTGCGGTGCGCTCAATACCTGTTCTGTGGCTGTACTGAAGATGCATGAGCATTTTAAGTATTTATTATAATATTGTAAGCATGACTAGATACATGATTTTATATGAAGTGCGGCTGCGGCGGCGGCTGGCGGCGCGGCGGGTGGTCGCTTGTCGGGCGTGATCCGAATGCTAAGGGCACAAACAGCCTCATACTCCTGGTAAATCCGACTGTCTAATCCGAGTGCCTCTAAAACTTCCTTATTATTGCGAAAATCATAATAGAAATAAACGTTTTCCTCTATCAAAACGACAGTTTCTTCGTATGAATAGAAAAATTGGTCTTTCTGTTGCCATTGTTAGGGAACTAAAAATAATCAATGTTTTAATTTAAAAAAGATAATTTCTGTTACCCACAAAACATTTACTTAGTTTGTCTCATTACTTCGTTACCTTAAATCTATTATATATAGTTCAAGCCTATCCTAAATTAAGCGCTTGGATATACCTAGGCCACGACAGATAAAACCTAGTCCTATTAATTGCATGTCCAGTGATAAACTATTGCGCTACGAACGAACGAAGAATATAGCACTCGTAATTATATTTACATATTATTTTTTTTGAATTTTAGTCCTTAGGTATCTAGTGAAAGTTAAAAATCATATTTCTCTGCCAGCTGCAAGGCATCAATATTGAAAGATGTCGTTATTACCAGTTCAAAAAGTGTAATTATTCGACATAAAAACCTTACCGATCCCATTAGAAGATTGCGTTTGACTTCGACATTTGTTTATTCCATTTACTTTTAGCAATTATCTGATAAAGCCCGACCGTGCTCCGTACACGACGATCAAACAATTAAAGCGTCTTGCTTCTATCGTGTTCAGGAGACACCTCCTGTACAACTTTGTAAAGAACATAACTAGTGTAATATAGCTTAGATTAAACATACTTATAGATAGAATAAACATATTGTTTGACTTTTGGTGATTATTATACAAGGCGTTGAGTATGTAGTTATATGCATTTTGCCCATCAGGCCCGGCAGGTCAGGAACAACAGCAGCGCGCAGGTCAGCGGCCCACAGAGAGCTTATTTCCGTATGACCTCGTGTCAGTGTCACACGATCTGTTTGCGGAAGCTGCGGAAGATCACGCTGACATCAACATAGTCATGTTTAATTGACAATTATCCCAAATTAAATGCCAACTTACATCAACAAGGTCTACTCGTAAATATTAC
>NW_013526954.1:0-2353 GCF_000836215.1 Papilio polytes | reverse complement strand
TTTTGTGCATTTTGTGCGTGATGACGGCGGGCGCTGGCGCGGGCCGGCTGGCGGCGGCGCGGGGCGCCTGGCGGCAACTGTTGCTTGTAGTGCTCAGTAAGTTTAAATAATCGTTATATCCAGTCTCATTGGGGTGCAATAATAAAATGTTCAGCTATTACTTTAATATTTCAACCTTTATTATTAATTACGAACACAATGATAGACGAAATGAAGAACATAGGCCGGGTGCGGGCGCGTGCGTCTCCCCGCTCACGTTATCGCCGGAGACGCGGTTCATGGTCAACCTTTATTCAATCTCTTAGGATATTTTCTAAATTATTAAAATTTAAAAATGTTTTGTATAGATTTGTTAAGATTTTTTTGACATTCAATGGAAATTCTGAGAATTGTGCATTTTATTTTATCCCTATAACGATACAGAAATTTCAAAATTATACTTATATAATCGCCCCCATCGGAATAACCACGTGAGAATAAAATAATTAAATATACGAACAAAGAAACGAAAGACGTAAATAATTTGTAATTGGCCAATGAAGCGCCAATAGCCCAATTGAACGCAGTGCGACATACCACGTAACTGGCCGTGGGTTCGCAAGCGACGTGCGACTGCTGTCGTCATATTGTTAAAATAATTATTTCTATAGTTAGTAATATTTTTTAACGTTTTAAAAAGCGAAGACACGTCAAGATCAAGATAAGAAGCATGTAAAAGGGGTATAGCCGTAACCGCAGCTGCAGCACCAGCAGCAAGGATCAGCTCAGGGATGTTGGGTGCGGCGTATATCGCACCACACAAACTAATCAATCGCTTAGGATCGCGTACAGGACAAAAAACCTACAAATTATTGTTTTTAATTAATTAGAAAACGTGTTGCGTTAAACGTGTAGAAATGCTATATTTTTAATGCCACATGAATTAATAATAGCAGTATTACTGGATGTATGGACCCGTTTCTAACAAGTTTCGCGATTGTGTGAGGCACAACACAATGAGCGCGTTAAGGTTGAAAATTGCATTTTAATAATAAATATCGAAATGTCAATATTAATTTGAAATTAAAACTTGCGAAAAATAAGGCGCGCACCTACGTGTTTATGTCATTCTAACGCAAGGCTTACTGCCTTCTAACTAAAAATGATTAAAAAGCATTTTTGTTCATCCCCTTACAAATTATTGTTTCAGAAATATGGCATAGGCTATTTCTATAATTATTTACCCTGTATCACTATCAGCTTTTGTTGATTACATGTCCAAAATAAGGTCATATTTAATCCGAGATGGCCAGTATTAATGACAAGTACTAAAGTTGTGACTCAGTGTGAAAACGTTACCTAACCTTAACATTTCCACGAGACGAGTTGTCGGTATAGTTTATAATCTGGAAGTGTCAGCCAGTCGTGGAGGCCCAGGCCGGCAACTCTCCTTTAACCTTTACACTGGGCAGGTATGACGGGTGTTACATTAGCTCGCCGGATGGCACGGGTTTACGAGGAAGGGGGCAGAGGGGGCCGACACGTGCGCTCGCCGAAAAAAGTTTATTTTTGGATATACATTTTACAACATTTTATTTGCGGTATGGGATATAGATGATAAAGCCAAGTCATGAACAATTAATATTTTATTAACTCTACTATAATATAGACATATAATAACTATTAAAAAATATACGTAAAAATACCTAAATTCTACATTTTTGTTTTTACTTTATGACGAAAAAGCACACAAAATGATTTAGATATGGTAAGGTAGTTACAAATTACCTCTAAATAAAAATTATTAATAACTATTAGTTAACATCGGAGTGAGCAGAGGCAATGCTAATGTCGTCAACACAACACTACGTTAGGTTGTGAGAAGAGGCCAGCATTTGTGGGGAGCACATATTACAGAGAAGTATTGTCACTGCGAGGGTGTTTCAGGGTGCCAGTCGTGGGTAATGCGTATGGTCCTCTGTCCGCAGTCAACGTGCCGACGGTTTCGTTCGGGCTGGCGCTGGGCTGGGTGTCGCTGGCGAGCGGGGAGAGCGGTGAGGGCGCGGCCGGGGCGGTCATCGCGGCCGTTACCACGTTCGCGGCGTCGCTGCTGGGCGTGCCGCTCAGTGCGCACGCTCTCACCTACGGCAGGAAGGTTGCCGTCATAGCTACCTCCGCTACGTTCGTTGTGAGTTTATTTATAGTTCTACCGACGGCGACTTGCAATCATTGCGATTCGTGCACATCCATAAAGATACAAAACTAACGATATAAACCTTTGCATGGAAAAAGAAATAAGAGTTAAAAAAATATTTTAACTTCACGAATATTTAGTTGGGATATAAGGCTTTGGTTGGCGTATGAGGTAGGTTTG
>NW_013526953.1:0-576 GCF_000836215.1 Papilio polytes | reverse complement strand
AACGCTGTTGGCGCCTCGTGAACCATGTTTCCTCACACTTGCAACCTGTCAATTGAGTTTCTAAATAAATATGTAACGGCCCGTGATAAGTATTGTAGACGCACAATTTTATCAGACAGTGTTGCCTTGGGTTCTTAACTAGAACTTCTTAATTGTTTTTAAAAAAACCAAGGACTTCCCTTACAAAATAATACATTAGTTGTACGCTTTGTAAAATGACAGCACTTTCATTACAGCTCTTTGTAATGTATTCTTTAATGAAACTGCAGTACCATGTTCAGGAGACTCCTATTTACTGAACGACTTCTCCTGATTTCCAGTGTCAGGTTGGCATAAGATTTTACGAGATACGTATTTCAATAATGTAAACTAATAAATGTTAGTTAACATAATTAAAATGAACGCGTTGTACTTATAATAGTAATGAATGTTAAATGTTATTTGAATACTCGTATGTTCTGTCTTCTCTTTCTTACTACTTTTTATTAAAACCAAATAATTTACATTGTTAAATGCTTCTTCGTTATATGTTCTCACCTCGTTTGATTAAATAACACTCAATCCCACCGTTCCGCT
>NW_013526952.1:0-1420 GCF_000836215.1 Papilio polytes | reverse complement strand
ATTAACAAATGATATTGGTTTCTAGGTTATGTTTTTATTGGCAGCCCTAACTAGCAGAGTGTCCACCCCTGTACTATTGCTCCCTTCGCAATTTATTATTGAAGGATTTATGTCTATCGCATTAACGTAACTATCTATCCGTATGTCTGCTTTGTTATTGCTGTAGTAACGAATAGCTAGTTTTTTTAAGTAAAATTGTCTTTTTAATCACATCAAAACTACACTTGGTAAGATGTATTTTTATGTATCATTTTTTATTACATTCAGTTCTGGTTTTAGTGATATCGCCCGGGTAAAATATGAAGGTGTTTCTTAAGAGCAATAAATAGTCCTGTGGCACTCTTTTCAGACATCCTGCCCGGACCTCGCCCTACACTAAAGTCGGTGTTTTCAGTTTTCATTAATTAAGTAATTACTTAGACTATTTTTATTAGATTCTTTCATATATCCAACTTTTAACTTACCTTATAACCGACATTACATATCTATTACATACCCTTGTGTTTGTCTTGCTTCTCCAGTCCCACTGTGTTGCCTGGAAATCCTCTGCTGCCTCTTGCGATAAGGCCGCCCTTGCGCAAATCTAATGTTACTTAATTTAAGTTTTGTTGTATTTGTGCAAAAGTTTTAAATAAATAAAAAATAACATACAAATTGAGTAACTACCTCCTTCTTTTGGGAAGTCGGTCAATAAATAAAAGAATCGTTATGACGATCTTGTTTTATTTGAAACTAGCTGTTCCTGTGCGGCTTCATCAGCATAAAATTATGAAAATTTTATTTTATTGTTTACATGTGTCAAGTTATCAATTGCAAATGTCAAAATGACATGACATTATGAAAAACTATTTGCTTCCTTGATGTTGGCGGCAACTTATGGTCTCTATCCCACATTAGGGTTTTTATCCATAATATATACGCCCTAAGTTTAATGGCGTAAAAACATATAGCCTAGAGCGTGGCGTAAGTGTAGGGCTTTTTATTAAAAAAAATATTCAAAAACGTGGTGTAGTTGCTGACATCTTAGGCAACAAAACAAGTGCGTGTTTACGCTTTATTATAATAGTATAGAATGGAGCTTGTTCGAAGTTAAAATAAGGGTGTGTGGGTTCAGACGAAATAAAACATAATGATGTCGGGTTTTTTATATATTTAGAACAAGAAATGTATAGGTACAACCATTGAGGATATTAAATATCATATTGTAAAAACTATTGTATAAAGTGAAGAAAATGTGACAATTTTTCATAATTTTTTTTTAATTACTTCAATTATAATTACTTCCAATAAATTAATAATTATAGACACATAAATTACGTGAAAATATTAATGAATAAATTACTTAAAACAGCCAAGTAACCACTACTCATGTAATAATTGGTTAATAATGCTTAATTTTAGGTAATGAGTTTTTTTTTCG
>NW_013526951.1:0-707 GCF_000836215.1 Papilio polytes | reverse complement strand
ATATCTTATTGAAATTTGGCACAGATATAAAACAAAGTCTGGAGTAAACATGGGATAAGGTTACCCGAGAAATGTCCGGTTCCCGAGGGATACGCAGCTTTTTGTTATTTATATAGTTCGTATGTTTTCTAATACCACGCGGACGAAGTCGCGGGCAACAGCTAGTTAGTTAATAAAAAAATAATAATTTTATTTGAGTTCGGTAAATTTATGTCTTCATCGTTTCGTCACATAACATTACTATCTAGGACATATAGTATTAACCGCACCTAATTATGGTATCAACGTATATTTAGGTCGCCCAACCTAGTTGTTATCTCATTTAGTTATTATAGTTAGAAGATATCTGATGATATCTTTTAACAGTGGTAGTGCCCGCTTTACCATCTTAGCACTGCAGGGCCGGCACGCCCGGTGTAATACCACGACAACACAGAAGACAGGCGTGAAATGGAAGCAATTCCGTGTTTCGTCTGATGAGTGTGTTACCGGAGGCCTAATTTAAGTCCCTTTCTCTTCACCACCCTTTTCTTATAAGGAGAGGATGGGAAGGGGAAGTGGATTTGACGGTGGAGGAGATCCATAGGAAGGGGAAATATCGTCTTTATATGCGTCTCCTCCTCCGTCGTATAAGGGTAGGCAACGCATTTGCAATTGCGGAAGTCTATGGGCAGCGGTCGCTTCGCCATTTTGGCGGATTCAGGTGG
>NW_013526950.1:0-569 GCF_000836215.1 Papilio polytes | reverse complement strand
AGGAGTCGCGGCCGCCATTAGCCGGCGCGGCATATATCACGCGCGGCATTATCCACTGCCCCCGGCGTCCGCACCGCAATTATTCCGCTGGAATCGCGCTACGCTCCAATTACTTTATAAAACATTAATTTTTTCCTATAAATAGAATTTTCACTCAATTGTCCTATATGCCTGTAGTGCCTTAGCACTTGACTACGTATTGCACGAGTAGCACTTAGAAAAGCCTACTGAAGACCATGTTCGCGTAGTACTCAAATATCAAGATCTGATAAGTACAAACGAACAAACATCAACGCAAAGGGTGCTATTAGCAATACATTATTACGATTATGATAGCTTTTTGCTGGTGTCGTTAGTTCAATCGAAAATGTTGGTGTAATCATCGTTGGTTTTTTACTAACACAGTACAGTAATTGACAGAGGTGAGAATGAGACTATTGGTACTGTTATACGGGGTGTCCGCAAAAGCAGTTCGTTTGTGTCGGCGGTTGCGGTTTGATTGCTTTATTGTCCGCGTGGCGGCGCTGGCGACGCGCCTTACATGATACAAGAAGCGGCTGCGTCCGCCT
>NW_013526949.1:0-946 GCF_000836215.1 Papilio polytes | reverse complement strand
TCAATGCTATCGAGCATGGTAAGTTATCTGTAGAAAATCTTATTATATAAATGTTTAGTGATTTATGTATATCTATATGTGCTCTTTGAAAAGTAAAAAAAAATAGATGCCATTATTTATTTACTAGCTTACGCCTGAGA
The DNA here is from genome assembly GCF_000836215.1 of Papilio polytes. Taxonomy (NCBI): domain Eukaryota; kingdom Metazoa; phylum Arthropoda; class Insecta; order Lepidoptera; family Papilionidae; genus Papilio; species Papilio polytes. The sequence continues at coordinate 806 of NW_013526949.1, read as the reverse complement.
CTCCGTCTGCGTGGAATAAAAAAAAAACAAAAGCAAATAGCTTTTCTGTTCTACCAGGCTATCTTTTTCCTCTATGCCAAAGTTCATCATGATCCATCCAGCCGTTTAGGTTACACACTAACAAACATCCATCCATCTAAACTTTCGCATTTATAATATTAGTATGATTAGTATGATGTGGTGGTCTTTCATGGTATTCGAAAATAGTTGATAGTACTTATATTTACACAAAGTTACGTTTTATACAATAAGGACATAACATAATTTTGTGGCGATGTATCTGGCATGCAGAAACCTCGACGGCGCATGTCAGTGAAGAGGAAAAAAAAGGAAATGTCATTATGATATAGTTTGTCTAATTAAATTAGATTAGTTTGATAAATGACTCATATGAAGTATCGAATTTAATTTGTATGAAGGAAAATGCCGTACTTTATAGACAGGTATCGTAGTGACGAGACAAACACACATAACAAACAATTTTGAACTATCGATAAATGGCTTAAATAATTATCAAACTCAACTAAAATTATTATTTTCTTATTAACTAATTTATAGGACAATTCTAGTATTGTTTATAATGAAGAGAATTTACCAATGACAGAAATAATAGTGAAATCCAATTCGATTACTTACGGTTGTAGTAGTAATAAACATTTATTTACTCTCATTATGGGTTACGGTCATTATTAATTTGAGAAAAGTGTTTTTTTTTTAATTTACAAGTTATAACTAAAAATCTATCGATTCCAACTTCTGTAAGAATAAAAATCGATAAGATTCATGACTGATTTTACACAACCCAT
>NW_013526948.1:0-724 GCF_000836215.1 Papilio polytes | reverse complement strand
CTCGGAGCGACCCCGCCGGGCGCTCTAGAGGGGGACCCAACACCAAAGTCCGCACCCTCGAGCAGCCCTCTCCATGCGGACCGGTCCGCGTGCTAGACTCGCCTGACTCCAACGGCATGTCCTGCACGCTAGACCGGCCCTAGTTTGGTTCCTCTTAGCTTCACCGTGGTCGAAGTTCCGTTATCAACCACGGCTACACATTGCTCAGTAAATGGACAGATTACGCTTACAGTAAGCGCTTAGAAAATATACCTAAGCTTACATTATTAGCTCAATTTTTAAAACAAGAATCACAGATATTATTAAGCGTGGGAGCTATTCCATTTGAAAATTACAATAGACAGACAGAAAATAGGTCACGAAAACGACACAATATATTTAATTTGAGCACTAAAGATTACAGAGAAAATAAAATATGCAAGTTCTGTAATAAATCTGTACACAAATTGACTGATTGTCGAATATTTCGGCGTACATTACGGCGAGACAGATGGAATTTTGTAAAAACACAAGGCCTCTGCTTCGTTTGTTTACATCCGCGGCACACTGCCGGCATACAATGTAACGCACCGCCATGCGACGTCGATAACTGCGGACAACACCATCGCTTATTACATTTTAATAACGCAGCTGTGTACTGTTATGAGCCTCGGTTTGAAATTGTTTTTAAAAAAAAAGAATACAAGATTAAATTCGACAACCGTCTGGGTCGTTTGGGTGTTGG
>NW_013526947.1:0-1336 GCF_000836215.1 Papilio polytes | reverse complement strand
CGCATCATGGTAGCAACTGGTGAGGTCAATGACGCTTTTATACCGTTGACTGGACTCAAGAGTGTCAAGGCCATAGAATATGATCCCGTCAGCAAGTAAGTACTTTTGAATAAATATTTTGTAAAAGTAACTAAGCGACTTGCGGGTTTCTGTAATATTACCAGAATCTTACTATCTACCTAATATTGTAAATCCGAAAATTTAATGGATGTTTGTTACTACCTTATCTCCAAAAACTCAACGAATTTTCCTAATATTTGGCATAGCTAATAATAAAGTTTTTAAAATACGCGTGGACGGAATCGCGGGCGAGAACAACATCATATTTTTCTTCCATATCTGACAACTAACAATAAAAAAAGTCAATTAGTCTATTAACATGTGTATTGTTTGAATTTTTGTTTTAGGAATCTCTATTGGATGGATGACGACTCGCACGCGATACGCCGCGTGCCAATATCGTACTCAACGACGTCGGCCATCACCGACTCGCAGCCAGTGGTGACTGGACTGGCGCGGCCCGCGCACATGGTGCTGGACGTGCTCGGCCGCGCCCTCTACTGGACCTGCCTCGACGGCGACTCCATCAATGCCACCTCACTCCTCAATGCCACTCTGACAGGTGTCATACTGCGCGGAGAGAAGATGTTGCCGAGGCATTTAGCGTTTCATCAAACTAAAAGGTAAGGAATGTAAAATTTGTATGACGCCCTAGTATTTTTTCTCATCAAGGACCACGAGCGTTACATCTTTAACACTGATATACTTTATAATAATAATAATGTAAATGCTAAAATTTGGATGGATAGATGATACATGTGTTATTACCTATGGCTAAAACAGCTTAATAGATTTCGATGAAATTTAGCACAGACTAATACAGACTATGTAGAACATAGTCTGGGAGAACATAGAGGGTACTTAATTAGTTTTTAAGGTCCTGCGGACGAAGTCGCGAACAAAAGCTAGTACAAAATGTATATGTATGACTAGACTTTAATGATAGTTTATGTTTGAATTACAAAATGTTCTGTTTAAATTGCATTTAGGATTTTATTTTGGTGTTTGGTATAGTATGTGCGATGTCCAGGGTGTTGGTGTGGAACGACGTGGGCGTGGGCGCGATAATGCGCGCGCACGCGGACGGCACGGGCCGCACGCAGCTGGCGGGCGCGCCCAACGCCACCGCGCTCGCGCTCGACCAGCCCTCCGCCACCGTCTACTGGGCCCTCGCGCGACAGATACACGCCGTTAACCTCGACGGAAACAACAAGTCAGACTACTTACTAACATTTCTTCACTTTTAATCGATAAAATACTGTTTCTACAGGCTTGA
>NW_013526946.1:0-552 GCF_000836215.1 Papilio polytes | reverse complement strand
TTCTGCCAAACAAAGTGAGATATAAATTATTAGCATCGTCAAAGTTAATATTTATGTACCTCATAGTAAATTTATATGACTGTATATTATTGTTTAACGCTCATTTTAAAGATAATACAAATACAAATACAGATATTATCGACACCCAACAAAATCCAAACAGAGAAACATTTTAAATATCTAGGAACCTCTCTTCTATTATTCAACTGTATATTTATTTTTAATTAATGTTTTTGTGAGTGTATACTACACCTACATAAAAATTTTTACCTTTACATAAGTGTAGTAGAAATCAAATCAGATTGTTCATAATAATTGTTAAATCGTGCTCAATCACAGTATTCAAATTATAAACATTGTTGCTTTTATTTCCAAAAATATAAACATACGTAATAAATGAAATTGTTGTATTTTTGCTTATATTTTCTATTACATTAAGGCATCCAATATTTTATTTATTAGTTAAGCTTGCCATTTAAATTTAACACTAAATCATTAAAATTTGGTAATTTGGTATTCATTTGTAATCGAATAAAAATGTATTTAAACATA
>NW_013526945.1:0-2762 GCF_000836215.1 Papilio polytes | reverse complement strand
CCACCTCCAACTACGGCAGTTACTGCCATCGATTTCCATGTAATGGGTCCAAAAAACTTTTTCGGTTTAGCCTTAGGTGGCTGAGGAGGTGCAGTTGTGCGTCTTATACTCGAGGTTGTAAATGCACGACATGCTGGAATACATCTATTTCTTATAAAAGAGTTCATTTTGAGTTTTTTCTAGACAAGTTGTTCTTATAAAGTATTAAAACTTATCAATTATCAATATGAGTTTATCTTAAATATCTCATGTTTCTACTTTTCCGGTAGTTTTGACAACTGTCAAATGTCAGTGTCATCTTTTGCAGAGTATAATTTCTAGCGTTGTCATTATAATGTTTGCTGCAAAAAGTATAATGCATGGAAATATTATTCGATTTTAAAATAATTTAATTATACTTATTGAAGTCATTCCAGGACTCAAAAATATTCATTAAATAAAGTGAAAACAATATTTTCGTGCTTCAGAGTTTAAGATCATTCTATTTCGGCCTAGGACAGGGGTGGACCACATGCGACACAATATTTTGGGCACGTATTTGATCACAATTTTCATTATGCACTACAAGAAAAAGCATGAAATAGGTATTTTATAAGAAGCGAACTCTAAGTGATCACTGCTACAGAATGTACTCAAAAATCACAAAGTCAGAAGTGTATGATGACACGTCTGTAACGAATCAAATATTTATTTACTCGCCACCTTAGGTCTAGGATCTATAGGTGCATCACTGGAAGAAAACACATTAAAACACACATACGCGAAAAAAAGCATAAGCTTGGCATAATACATAAGCACTATTGTTGAGTTTCTTCTGCACAAACATTGATGACAAAAGGATACGTCCCTTTGTTTTCTGAATCTCGGATAAACCCGTAAGAATATGAATAACACTTATGATACATTTAGCTATTATCAGCGTTATAGTTAATTCTTAGCTTGACATGTTTACATTCAGTATTATTGAAGATCAGCTTTTGTAAACATGATAATATACACATCGTCACACTTTTAAATGTAAACCGTAAAGCATACAAAATTAATATCAATATTCCGTATCATAAATCACTACAATTGGAACATACACTCAGTTTATCGTTTTCCTCTGTGCCGTTTAGTCGTGGTAATTGTTGTTAGAATTAGTTAAAATGAGGAGCATTTATCTTCTCAGTTTTATCTTATTAATATGCCTATCTACGTGTTATGGTCGAGATCTCCTCCTAGGCACCACGTATAATGCACATCTAGTATGGCAGCAAAAGGCAGAATATATGGGTTTCCCTTTTAAGAAAAGAGTGAAAGAAGTATTCTACTCTGACCCAGGCATGCAAGTTATAAAGGTAAATTTTATAACATATTTTACTTTCAGATTTATGAAGCATTTCGGGGAATAGCTTGACAACTTGACCGTAACCATTCGCAAATGATAAAATAGGGTCAAATGTGACGCTATTGTAGATAATTTGTTTTACTTATTACTCTTTTTAGTTTGTATGTACTAGTGTAGTGTGAAATATATTAATTTGAAAATAATAAAGGTATTCTTGGATTTTAAAAACCCCTGTTTCATCATATTCCATGTTTCAGGGGGTCGTGGCAAGAGACTTGGACCACACAGAGGGCACGGCCACTGTGACAGCGGGGGGCGTTGGCTCCTCTTTCGTCAATTTCAGACTAAAGAGCGAGCGCGGCAGCGGTTTGAATTATCAAATTGAAATATACGTGTGATAGATAATATAATAAAAAGTTTAAACAATGATTTGTATAACATTAAGTTATTTAATTGACTTGCAACATTTTGATAATTTTTTAAATTTAGATTTATCTTCGTCATAAATAAATGTTCAAAACTATATTACATCATCGCCTTTTTTATACTAAAATTGTTACATCAAATGTAATACATAAATTTTCAGCTACAATAAGAAGAACCCTGGCAATACCACCTACCAATTAATTTTGTTTTAAGCACTTTGATCTACAAAAACTAAAATCTCAGTTTTTCCAATTCCTAGTTACATATGCACCATGTATGACAAATAGAATACACGCCATTGCTTATACATATTTGCATTGTTATTAGATTAGGTTTGTTAGAGAACTGATAACGAAAACAATTGACTTTAGGTAAAGAACTAAAGGGTTTTACCAAACGTAGATATTTACTGAGGCAAACCACAGATGTAAAATAATTTACTAGAGAATATTAAATTTGTCCCGTTATTTCAAAAGTATAGATGAATTATAAAAGAATGTTTTAAACTATCAAAATCCACGTCATAAACATCCTATATTTTTAGTTAAATATTGTTCTACAGTGAAAAGTTGAATCAATTTGTAAATAATGCCATTTCATTTTTTGCTTACGATAGCGTAGCAAAATGTTCATATTGTGTTTATGCTTATCAAATTAATTTACAATGTATTGTTATAGAACATTCATACAAATGTACTTTTAAACGAAATAATAGAAACAGAATGGATATACGACTAACTAACTATGGATACTTGTAGGATTCCTAAACCACACCAGGTTCCTCCTACAAAATGTCCTAGTCCCATTTATTTCAATAATAAAAAAACATTTTGAAAAAAAAAATCTTTATTTATAGTTAACAATAAATACCTAAAGTGTAATAATTGAACACGATTCGTTTTTAACAACAAAGTTAATAGTTCCATTAGTTTGTATTTTATTTTTTTGGGGTCAATAAATATTTGAAACCGAATGTGGACCGGGTATTAGTCTATGGCAGATGTAG
>NW_013526944.1:0-943 GCF_000836215.1 Papilio polytes | reverse complement strand
CATTCGCATTTCCGCCACATGTATTCTCCTTTCATCCGTCCCTTTTATGTTTAACATATAATTATTGTAAAAAAATAAATCAAATAATAATCGAGAAAAGGCAATATGATTTTATCTTCGTTTAGTGTTTTTTTTTTATTTTTTGCGTTTATTTGCAAAACATTGTCTCCATCATCAATTTTGAAATGTGTGTAATACTTGATGCCTACCTTAAAATAGTAATCTATTTTAACAAAAAATTTAAAAAGGCTAATGACGGAAACAGTAATGCCATAAAATTTTTTTTCCCAAATTTTCCCACTTTCTTACTGGTTACGGGGCGGTAGGCGTATGTAATAGAATTAAGATAGTATCAGGTTGTATGCAGCACATCTTATTTAACATTATTGCACTCATTAAAAGCATGCTTTAATGTACAGAAAATACTTTAGAAGGTAGACATAGAATCAGACATACCTCCTCTTTCTTTACAACCAGGAACGCACCTACCTAAATAGTGTTGAGAATTTTCAAATTACACGATAATACAGAGTACTTTAACGATAATTCAATGTAATAGACATTTTATTTATTGAGAGACTGACATCGAATTACAAGTGACAATTAAAAAGAAGTAAATCAGAGTTGTGTATAAAACTAAAAAGGTTTGATTCGACAAATACACTATTAGGACGGTTACTTTTCTCCGTCCGGGGCTCTGGAGGTGTGGGGCTATTGGAACACTTTCTTCATCTAGTTAATCTTTATAGTTATAATATCAAAACCACATTTTATACAAAGTCTATTCTATAAGTCCTACCATAGTAGGAAATGTATATATATATATATCTTAAATGTTGCCACCTTAGATTCCTCCTCACTTGTCCAACTCCTACTCGAAACCTCAACCAAACATCTTTGACTTCCTCAACAGCCTATCTATCAACTACTTTTTTTTTTTTTT
>NW_013526943.1:201-504 GCF_000836215.1 Papilio polytes | reverse complement strand
AAATTGCTTTTATGGAGAAAGTAGGAACTCTCAAACGAAAGTTTCCTTTTCTCAAACCCTTTCTAACGATTCTCAAACAATTTGCACAAACAAAAGTATGAAAAACCGTGTCCCACAAGTGCCATTAGGTGAGTAGTATATGAGCCGTGTGTGAAAGCAAGCAAAAACGGGAAATATATAATGCCGCATAGAGCAAATTTACGCATTACGCATAGAACCGGGAAAAGAATAGAGGGAGAAGACATAGCACTTGGTCCATATTGCTTCGGAAGAAGAACTAGAAATGGTGAAAAGCTTATCCAA
>NW_013526943.1:0-152 GCF_000836215.1 Papilio polytes | reverse complement strand
TGAAATTGATTATATCTTAACTAATAGAAGCAAAGATTTTCAGGACTGTAGAACAATAAAGAACCTTAATTTCAACAGTAACCACAGAATGGTAAGGGCTAAATTACAAATAAGACAGACTAGGAAAAGACCATACAAAATAGGATTACCTA
>NW_013526942.1:0-511 GCF_000836215.1 Papilio polytes | reverse complement strand
AGTGGGTGTCACTAAACATATTTATATGTTTATTTAATTTTGTAATACCGTTTATTTTATAAAAAAATAAAAATAAATAAAACACTATTTATTGACCAAAAGAAAATTGAAAGAACACAACTTACAATTATTAATGAAATAAAAATAAAGATACAAACTCTTGGTCAAAAGGAAAAGGCTCAGCTGATACGGCCTCCAGCTTGTCACTGAAGGCCGCGCTGGTTTTCAGCCTCCCCTAAACTGCTATAACATAGTTCAGTTTATGATACAGGGGGCAGTTGAGATATAATATAAGCCATCATTGCACTTATGTGTGTGTGTTCTTTATAATAAAAGATGGAGCTTACAATTTTGTAAAATGTTTTATCAGATGTCAATACGAGGTCACGACGCGGCATACTAAATTTGACAACTGATTTCGTACCTTCTAGAGAAAGTACCAATGAAAACATGCCTAGTCTAAATCTCTTAAATGTTTTTGTATAAAATCAAAAGAAAAGCACTTGGTCTG
>NW_013526941.1:0-574 GCF_000836215.1 Papilio polytes | reverse complement strand
CAAATAACAATTGTTACCGATTAATAAATTAATAACTTAAAAGAAACGTGAGGCACTAATTACGTTAATTAGCGCAGAATTTTAAAAAAAATTGCCTAATTCTATCGCTAAACTTACATAATCTTTCAGTAAAAGCCTCGTATAATCGGTCCAGCTGTTTCGTAGTGTACCAAAACTATACTAGATTTTAACTTATTACTTGAGTTAATATTAAATCTAGAATAGTTATCAAAATTTTTATAACGAATTTGTACAAATGGAAAAAGCCTTACTTTATCTCGCTTACCTAAGTCATTACGTAATGGAATGCCAAGTTCATAAGATATTCTTAAATGAAATTTTACTACCAAAAATTATTGTCTAAATAAATCCGTATGTAGACTTGTTTTTGGTTGCTTACGTTAATATTAGAGCGAGTGAAATACCAGACATCATTACATATGAGTTAATGAGTTAACGCGACACTGGAATGAGACGACTTTGTGAATATAATTACCAGCAAATTAAGAAGAACAAAGAGAATTCTTCTTAATTAAAGCATGTCAGTGAACAAACAAATTAAGATTCCAAATGT
>NW_013526940.1:0-523 GCF_000836215.1 Papilio polytes | reverse complement strand
CTCCGTCTCCGCCGACAGCGCGCTGCACGACACCAGCGCGCCCAGTTGCTTGCGATTTGCTGCGTACAACATGTATATTAAGTGAGCTGTTCCCGTGCGGCTACATCCGCATCAAATTATAAAAACTTTAATGTTTACATTTATGAAATTTTAAATTGTTATTGTCATCATTCAAACACACAAATAACAACGAAGAACTTTGACATTGGATAACAATTACTGTTACAACAGCAACCTTGCTTCCTTCATGTTGTTTTTGTCCCTTTACCGCGGGGTTTTTTTTTTTTAAATAATTACTTACCTTTTCAAACTATATACTCTATTTTAATAGCGTGAACATATATATGCTAAATCGTGTCGGATTTTTTAATAAAATATACTGTGATTGCTGACATCCTACATAACTAAGTGGTTTGTGTTTACTATTTTTATATTAAGTATTTCCTCTTTATAACATTAGTATAGATTACATAGAACCAGTGATCATCTGTAGGTAAGTATTACCTAGCGTGGTGAGGAGGTG
>NW_013526939.1:0-923 GCF_000836215.1 Papilio polytes | reverse complement strand
TAGTATATTCCAGGTAATCTTACTAATATTATAAATGCGAAGTTTAGATGGATGGATGGATGTTTGTTAGAGTTTGCAGCCTAAACGGATGAACAGATTTCGATGAAACTTGGTATAGATGCAGAGGATAGTCTGGAAGAGCACATAGGCCACTTAGTTTTTTTTTTTCAACGCGGAGGAGTCACGGGCGAGAGCTAGTAATATTATAAATGCGAAGTTTGGATGGATGGATGTTTGTTAGAGTTTGTAGCCAACGGATGAACGGATTTTGATGAAACTTGGTATGGATGTAGAGGATAGTCTGGAAGAGCACATAGGCTACTCACTTTGTTATTTTTTGATTCCACGCGAATGGGATCGCGGGCGAAAGCTAGTATTAATCTAATACGCATAATACCACGTTGTAGAACCATCGGTTATCAAGTAGTTTTGGTAAAAAAATAGATTATTAGGAAAAAGCTTCACATAACATTTTGAGCTAGGAGAGATTAAAATAAGTTACTGATAATATAATTTTTTGAATAAAGTGTCATTTGCCCTCAATTTCACCATGTTTTCTTCTAGACTATTTTTACATCTGTGACATATTTCATCAAGATCCCCTAAGCCGTTTTGGAAATATGTTTAACTAGTAATAAATATCCATAAATTCAATTCAATATAATATCGCAGTTGTTTTACGAATATAATTTTATTTTTGTATTCCAGTCGAAAGAGTCGTCGTCGGTGCTGAGTTGTGATATATCGTCGGACGATAAGTTCATAGTGACAGGGTCTGGTGACAAGAAAGCGACAGTGTATGAAGTGATGTATTAAGACAGAGATAGTGATAGTGATAGAGATAGTTGATATCGCGGTCCAGTGCAGATGTACGGTGTGGCAGATTAAAATGTTGTATCAGTGTACACATTCCAGTCGCTGGA
>NW_013526938.1:62317-82000 GCF_000836215.1 Papilio polytes | reverse complement strand
TCAGATAAAGTTGTCTATGGAGCAACTGGGTACAGCCCAATGTGCGCCACTCGGCCGCGCCCGCGCCCGCTCCCGCGCCCGCCCCGCTCCGCTGCCCGCCTGCACTAGCGCCCGCCTCGCGATCTATACTAGCCTGCTGCAAAAGCCAGTTCCATTCACTGACCGCACTTTTATTATGTCGTACAATGTTTTCTTAATATGTTCTAAGGATTTAAAAATCGTGTTAATACGTAATACCAAGATATCTCTTTCTTAAGAAGATTCCGCATACTCTTGTCTAGAGTTAGACAATTATTAGAACGTTCGAGACCCTTGCATGGCTAGAATAGTTTTCATAATATTATTAATATTTTCATAATTTCAATTTCTCAAAATCGAAAACCTTTTTAAAACAATCAGAGCAAGCCTGCTAGCTGAAGGCGACACGGGGCGACACGGAGGGTGGGCCGGCGCCGGCGCCCACGGGACCTGATTTATTCTCCGCGTTGACCTTCATTTGCAAACCTTTTTTAATAACTATTCAAATCAGTATATGTTTGAAATTGTTTGACGTTTTATCAGATTTAAATAAAGACAAAGTATTCCGAGTTTTAAACATAATTATTGGATACGGATTATTTTGATTCAGCAACTCCAAGAGCGTTATATGTTTTTGCATTAAAATGAAGTACGTAATATCTTCAGAGTAACTACAACATAATAACGTAACCTGTAACGTGATAACTGGTGCAAGCTCGTCGCCGCCGCGCTGCGCTCCAATCAAAGTTTTCTCATACATATGTATGACTGGACATGAGGGCCAGCAGACAGCGGCGCTAACGTTGCTGCACAGTGCAAGCAGACACACGACCTGCTATTTTATTAAAGTATGATGCTTCTTAAATAACGTAATGAATGCAGACCTCCACTTTAACATCACATAGTTAAATACTGGCTTTACGCGGGATTTACATTTTCAGAAATCCAGAAGCTATACTACAAGGTAGCATGACAAGGTCCGGGGATCCTTAAAGACAAACAAACAAATAGTCTCGGTTGTAAAAGGATAAATAAACGGCAGCAGCGCGACATCGAGAAGTTTTCAAAGAGGGGATCACAACAATATAGTTATAAACCGCGAAACAAAGTTTTTTCAAATTACAGTCAAGAACATTTATTACTAACTTCCCGCAAAAGATAAAGAGAAGCGTGAAATGATGTTGACGTAGCGACGTGTGAGGACAAGTATGATGTTATGTCGAGGTGTGCAGCACGTGACACGACGCAGGCTACGTCGGTCGCGGCCACGCGGGAACTTGTTCAAATGTTGTACAAATGAAATGTATCGCAACAAACAGATTGACGAGCGCCACGATAGCTTTGCACACACTCCCCTCGCCACGGTACAGTCGCGCGCGGCGATACCTGCCGACGACGACATGACACGAGGACTTTGTTACTCATATGGACAGTCCTGCGAGAAATGTTTTAAATTTAGGTCATATCAGTAACGGCAATAATAATAATCAGTTATAAATTAACAACCGCCCCGAGTTAACAGAGTTGTACAGATTTATTTTAAAAAATGTCAAAAATGTCAGTGGAGTAGATAATAGTAAATACAAGTGTGATATGAGTATTGCTTTATAGCTTATAGGAATAAATGAATTTTCACTTTTTAAACGTTTACCTCGTAAAAATGATATGTGAAACCAGTCACAATTTGTTATAAGAAAACATTATTGTAGGCGAGTGTACATCGCGAAGCGCACAGCCTGTAGACTTCGTGTCTTACAAGCGCCCCCTCTCCCTCCCCGCGCCCCCCGACACTTGTATTTCAATCAGCCGTTCCCACGTGCAAACAAAATATCGCTCGCATTGTTGATTGCGCGCAGCAAACCTGCCCTAATCAAATTTATGTTTGTTCGTCTTGAGATCCCCCCCGCGCCCCTCACCGCTCCCCCCTACATTGGCGAAATTACTCCATTTGCACTTCAATCCAGGTTCCTGCCTCGCGGCCATTTTTCCTTCAACAATGAGCGGCTTGTTACGGCGATGCGAACACAATGAATTATTTAATTGGAATCGCGCTGTAAGTAGCGTTGTCAGAGGCAGGGCGAGGCGGCGGATGCGGTGCGGCGCGACTGATCGCGATCGCTCCTTTATCTTGTGTTCGTTACCACTTTACATTATAAGTAGGGAGTCAAAGAAATATTGTATTTTGACTAATCAGTCACTTAATCAAATGAGAGTCATCTTATTTTAGTAAAATAGACGAAAGCTGGGAGACTTTTTGAGAGGGTACCCACGCTGAAAAACCGGGATCATTGAATAGCAGAGAAAGCAAAAAAAAGTACGTCAAAACATGAGCCCGCGCGCGACCCTACTCACTACTTCTACATTAGGTCGCGCCACGAAAAGGGTTATTTAACGACAAAATGTTTTTTCATGAAACCAAAGTTGCCGCTGTGCCTTTGTTAGAACTAAAATTGACACAGCAATAATTATGAAAGCAGGAAGGCATTCGAAGTACATCGAGCTCACAAATAAGTGTTTCTTTGCATTTAAGTATATTTAACTGACACCTGCGACACCCACAAGTAAAGTATACCTAATAGGTTCAGAAACTGCCCACAGAACTAAAGTTTCCAGCATATATTTATGTCAACATATATGATTTAGGTACTATGCTTATAGTTTATTTAGGTAGATACATGATTATTTTTCGAAACCTCAAACCTATTTTGGCAATGTGTAAGAGAGCCCCGTGGGTCAGCCGAGGGTCAACCCTCGCGCGGTGAGACGGCCCTCCTCTTTCGTGTCGCAGCGGAGGTCGGGTTAAGAGCACGCAAAAAATTTATGCGTCGAGCCTCCGCCTCCACCTCCGCCGAGAACTGTAGCCTGTCGTCTACCAGAGACGTAGCAAAGGCGTACACTATTATGTCTACAATTATGTTTGTATATAAGTGTTTAAGAAACAACTATTATTAAAGTAATTTATGTAAAGTTTTTGCAGGTATTAGGCTATTGCTTTATCTGAACATCGACACACACCTTCTGTTTCAAATAAATTTCTTACAACTTCTGTACAATTTCACCAAACAGATTAGTTAATTTTTAAGAATTCAGACAGAACCTCCCACTTGTGTGGTTAGTGGTTGCGGTTAACACAATCGATTATTTTACAAAAGAAAAAAATGTTTATGAAACATTGTACACAATTTATATCATAAGTGTACTTACTATTTAATATAATTTAAAAAGAAGTTTCCGAATAGTTTCATAACAAATATGTAAGCATTTAAAACATGTAAAACCTGAGGTAATTTACATAGATAAGGCAGCGAGGCGTCGCCGCTCACCTGTCAGGTGCGGCAGGTGGGCGGCAGGTGGCGCGGTGGGCGGACGCCACGCCCCGGGGCGGCGCTACCTGCTCACCTGCGCACCTGCCGCCCACCTGCCGTACCTGCCGCCCACCTGCCCTACCTGCCGCCCACCTTGCCAACTCTCGTACCTATCTACTACTTACACAATGCATGTACCTTCTTTATTTCTTGACAAGAATACCTTATGTGTTGCATACATTCATTTTATATCATTTACACTTAAAGATTTAGTATAAAGTAATAATTACAATTAGTTGTTTTTTTGCAAACTTTGACTTTTCTTTAACGTTTAAGAAAGCACTCAGAGGTAAACATTTAAATTTAATTGCAGGTTTTTATTCAAATTCATCGATGATTGTTACAAATGAACGAAGAAGTTATTTAGTTTAACGTATTGAGTGATACGTAAGATGTTATTTTTCATCTGCGATTGTGTTGTGTAGGTGCAGGCCTTCCGCCACTCGCGCGGCCATTCGCGCTAACGAGCCACTGAGGCGGACAAGTTTTATAAACAGTCGAGTAATTAGATTATTTGAAGACATTAACAAAAGTTAATTACCTTAATGGCGTGTGCGGGGGACGGGGATGTTTATCAGTCACCGGGCGGCGGGGGCGGGGGCGGGCGCACACCTCGCAGCTCGTAGCGACCGCGTCGAGTGCAATCACACATCGATACACAATACACTGAAATACTTTAGCATTTCTTACTATCTAACAGATACAACTCTTGTTTATTTGATACAGTATAACAGGTTTAATCAGTGGCGACTTTTGAAAACTTACGAATTAAATATGTACAATAATAATTAAACTTGCGGAAGCATGCAGTAGGTGCTGGGCCTGGCGGGGTGCGGCGGGGTGCGGCGGGGCGCGGGCGGCGGGCATCGTTACGCCGGCATCTGGCGCCCACCTCAACCCTTCCCGCAAAAATTATATAATAATAAAAGACTAATTACTCGAGAAATTTCGCCAATAAAGCCGAGACGGCTGCCGCTCGGAAAATAATAAAATTAATTAATTAAAAACAACGCAGGCCTCCCGACTTTCCACTTTCTTTCCGGTTGCATCCGTCTCCTTCGTGCGCCTCGAGAGCAAGGGAGACGACATCGATGCATTCAAATTCGATTCGCAAATTGAGTGTCGCGGCCTCTCTATAAATATTTGGAGAAAGATTTGCCGCCAACAAAGTTTTCCAATCTCCGCGCAATAACTTCCCGTTACAAAACTGAATTGAAGATTTGTATAGATTTTAATTGGAATAGGTTACTATAACTACAGGAAAAATAAAAACCAGCAAATTAGCCACAATCTTAAATGAAGTGTCATTAGATAAAATGAGATAATTAAATTGTCAACAATGAGGGAAATGAAAGTTGTCAGCACACAGCGCGCTTCGGCTCGACAATTGCAAGTCCAATAAAATCTGCAACAATAACTGGCTTAAGGCGGTTTATACAACATTAGCATTCACAAGCTGCGGGTTAAAAAGAATTAGTTAGCGCGAGACAAAAGGGGCCGAGCGTTGAGTTTCGCGCCGCCCGCGCTGCTCGCCGCTCGCCGCTCGCCGCTCGCCACTCTCCGCTAACAAAGAAGGCAGCAGTTTTTATCTGCTGTTGAATAATTTTTCGCACGTTCTATGTATTTTTTAAGAATTGTAACTGCATTAGGCCAGCCGGTTAAGATTGTTATTGTAGTAAGGAAGTCCTCTCCGCGGAATGCATATTACCCTCAGAGAGAACCTTTAGCAATGAACAAGGAGACGTTGATTAAAGCTTTGTAGTAATCAGTTTACAGAAGAGAGTGCGATCGACAATAAAACGATTAAAGCGAAAGTTGTGCGGCGAACAAAGGGTTACGGCCCTTGTCGAGATCGGAAGACATACAAAAAGTTCGTGATCGATAGCGGAGCAACCTGTGATGGCAATTAACTCGGCTATCTTGTGAAATAACGCGATCAAACAGGACAAAGCAGTCTGAGGGAGGTGGGGTCACGCGGGACACGGGGAGCAAGGGGGGCACCTTGGAAGAAGTTCTGGTTGGAAGCGGTCGACAAAAGGAAATCAATCTCTGAGTCGAACCTGACCGACTAAACGTTTTTATACAGCACGATACTGAGAACGATCAACCCAAGATTTTAATAAGACTTGTATATTATGTGACGAACTTACTAGCTTTCTGTTTATAGGACTAGCCTGTATCCATTAGATCGATTTATCGTTTAGGAATAGGTTTTACTTTTTATTGACATTGTGAATTTACTATTAAACATTTATTTAAGTGGATAAAAAAGTAGATAATGCCTTGGTACCTACGAGGCTTCATGCCACCACTGATACTTACGGTGAGTGGTCATCTCCTCCCTCTCACGCCACAATTACTAAAAAGTAGAAAAAGACATGCAATAAATCGCACGCTGTGATTGACTGCCAGAGATCGCTGACGGCAGGTCCAATTTAAATATCAGAATAAATAAAAGAAATAATTTGTGGAGAGTGGCGCTGTTTGATTGTGGCCCCGAAATAGGTGAGCATTCTTCAGCGGGCGGCGCGCGGTGGGGAGAAGAATTCTAAAATGCTTATTAAGATTATTGACACTTATTTCTACTGGGAAGGGAAGGGAAGGATTATGTTCATTTTGAGTACACCTTAGTATAGTTCGTATGGTATAACGGAGTAAATTAAAATTATCATTGCCATAAGTATAATCCATTAGCCTATGTTACAAGTTCGGACTGCTATTATAGCGTTCGTGGGTTCGATTCCCGCCCGCATTTTACTATTGTTATCAACCATATCCTTTGAAATGAAAATTGTATCAACTTTTAATTAATTGAAATTTAAATTATGTAAAAAGTTTTTTGCAGGAAAACTGTCGAAATGGCGCTCTTCAAATACAAGGTCAATTAAGGTCTGTGCGCGGAGACGGCGGCGGCGGCGGCGGCGGCAGGGGAAGAAGGGTTGATGCAATCGGGCCCTCGCTTTAATTAGTAAAAATCGAGCGACATTTCATCGGAGCTGTCAAAGTGCGAGGAGCAATTATACAAATGGCGGCCAGAAGCCGTCGCCAGTTAATTTGTTTTGCTCCCAATGACCGCCTTAATGAGAATTAAGGTGTTTATGGAAGCGGCCGATAATAACGGAAATTTGATTTGGAAGGCGATGGCGGCGGGGCGGGGCGGGGCGAGGGGCGCCGCTCAGCTGCCGGTCTTTACTTTACGATATTATAGTTGAATGAAGTCACATTAAAGATTTACTTGGGATTGGAATTGGGTTAATTTCTACTCTATACATAATTAATATTAGGTACTTTTAATTATTTAAATTCGCCAAAAGTACCCCAAATTACAAAACTGTGTCAATTGAGACAGAAGGTATTTATGGATGTTGTGGTGTGTGACGTCAGCAGCAGTGTCGGCGACTATTTTATATTTGCACCTGTCAGTGGCGAGTGCCAAGTGACGTGATATAAAGTACAACCTAATATCTCTGGTGTCGCGTATACTCTTTATGTTGCATGCACCAGTCGCCCCGGCCCCAGCAGCGACCGCGGCCTCAGCCGGAATCATCACCGATGCCCGCACTAATTAATTCCTTCCCTCTTTTAATGTTCAAAAATCGCGGCGTCTAATTAGGCTTTAATTCGTTTTATGGGGCCCAGTAATGAAATAATGGCGGGGTCGGTGGCGGACGTCGTAGCGTTGCCGGCGCAGCCCGCGTTTATTGCCCGAACCTTTCCGATACTAAACCTTAATCTTAAGAACTCCTTCGATAGCTATTGGACTCTTTGTTTTATTACTAAAAGGACATAAAGAGTTAGTAGTGTCACCGCTTTTCGTACACTAACAAGCCACCTAATCTATGATCTCATTTAGAGCTGAAAGGTGCGAAGCCCGACTTTACCATAACAGTTGCGTTCCCAATATCTAATAGCTAAGTTAGATATGAAGACAATCGCGAGCGAGCGCACACATTTACTGGCGTTGCTATAGAACGATTTTTTTCCAATGATTGGTAATCGCTGAAGTCATTAGTGAGAACTGAGAATGCTTTGTTTCTTTTTTCATCCGTCTGGTTAATGACGCGAAAAATGTCGTTAGAACACCGCACGGCAACCGCATCGCAACCGCACCGCAACCGTACCGCATCACGGCAGGCGATGAAGATACAATCACCCATTGACCGATATGGTCATGATATTTACAAATGCTTGCATCAGGTGATGTTTTTGACGATCTCATCAAATATAGTTATTTAAGTATAACTTGTTTAAATCGCTTGACGCAATTGACAATGCTTCATACTTTCCAGTGTAATAAGTGATATCTATTAATAAGCAGTCAGCGTTGAACACGAAAACAAAATGTAAACATAGAGCACAGAGCGATGTCTCAGTCGCTGCTTGTATCGAGGACATGCTGCTTGAAAATATAAATATTATTTTCCCGGGCAGTCTGAAGTCGGCGTCAGTGACGGCGGCGGTGGCGGGGGCGGCGGCGCGGGCGGGGGCGGCGTGCACCGGGGTTAACTAGTTATCGACGCCTCACTGCACGCGGCCGTTTAATATTCGCCACTGGACGTCTACAATTAACGCTTGAACAATTTCATAACTCTCCGCCTTTGAACGCTCGCAAACTCGGGATAGAAAGAATATTTACAAAAAAAAACGAGTCGAAGTCGCAAGCGGGCGGTCGAGCGAGGGCGCTGCCGAGCGGCCGGCTTTGCCAACGCGTAGAGTGAGAGCGGGAACGGCCGCCTGCACAAAGGAGATCGTAATTTGATAATGCTAGACATCTCTACAAACGATCCTCTTTAATTATTCGATGAGTCCTAACGATTTATAATGTTAACGCTAAGTTATACATTTCATCCATGTTCTAATGTTATTTCCAGAATAACCAATTCGCAATGGGTCAAAGTGCTTGATTAAGCCGTAGTCCTCCATAACACAGTATATGTTTGAGCCCCTACCTTAGGACAAGTTCCCGATAACAACGATGACTATTATTACTTACAGTTTGTTGTACATTTTACATTATTTCTATTACGTTGAAGTTACGTTGTGGTCCATCAAATACGCGAAGCGCTAATAATGTTGATAAGGTACACGCCCCGGGCGCCCCGGACTCCCCGAATGCCCCGGGCGGACCTCACGCTTGTGATTGTACTGCCAGAGGTTTTCCCACTTCTCGCACTCATCTTCAAATCTAACGACCAATAAAGACAAATTACTTTATAAGCAGAATGCCTGTAGGTATAGTACTCGTCCGTCGATAACGGTTTTAGTTTGTATGACTACGTGTCTGACCATCACAGGCCGCGTCTCAACTTACCACAAAAACTTCAATTTGTGAGAGAGCAACAGACGCATGCTGGGTGTCGCTGCGCTAGAACTAATGCTATTGAAATAATATTGTTTGTGATGCAATTACACCTATCTATAAAACCACTACGTATTGAAGATAATATGAGTGTGTGGAGGTGCGGAGAGCGGGCTTCGAGCAAACATGATTGTGCCCGTGACCCAGCGCCGGACGGACGGATAATATCTACTGGTTCTCAAGTTCAACTTTAGATTACTACCATTAACGTAATCAATGGTTAACTTATAGTTTTTTTTTAATTGAAACATGGGTTTTTGAACTTTTCTTTCCCTGCGTAAAACAGAAGACAACAGCGACATGTTGTTTATAACGTAAACCCGTCATAAATCAAGCGACGCACACTAGAGGGCGCACTAACCCAAGTGTTCTTGCAAGGACAAGATAAATACGCGGGGCGCGGTTCGCGGGACAGGGGATGCAACATAACTCACCACATCGTCACACCTGCCTCACCACGACACGCTCGCCACATTGGCTGGGAGCACTTCGAGGATGAGGTTGTTGAGGTGGTGAGTTGTTAAACCTGATCTATTCAGAGGTAGTGAGCCTGAACGACATCGTACTTTAAAAATGACTAGCGCCTCACAATTCTCTCCAGAGCGCAATGACTGAAAATACCTTGAACATGTTGTGTCATTAACAACCCGCAGACTTTGCGACAGTTATGACAACTTAACTTCACAGAAGAATATTTGGAGTAATTAATATGGTGCCGGAGGCCCAATACATCGTAATGCACAAAATCCTGAAAACATTATTATCGACTTATATTATAATGAAAAGGCGCCCTTATCAAGTCAAACTCAAGTGTCCAATTATACATCAGAACACCTCTTTCTCACGAAAGTCACTTAGTTATCTGCGAGGATTGGTTCGGCATGGCGCGGATTACCGCGCGTCGGCCGGTAAACAGATTAAAAAGTGATAAATGTAATATATGTATTTCCGTTGCGTGGTCGCGCACACACCTCCCACGCTAATTGTTGTTGCGACTTGTTCGCGCGACCTCTGCCTCGCCGTCTCGCCGCCTCACCGCCATACCGGCGCGGCGCCGCGAGGTGATATTTAACGTGCCCACATTTAAATGCTAATGCGTAAACTTTCCGACCCTCTTGTGAGAGTGCCCGCTACCTCCGCACATCATTTTCGTTTGTCCGAGTTTCGAACTCTCTCCGGCCGCCCTGTGACTCCCAACCGCCGTATTTGAATTTAAAACGTCTCCTTCGCTCCCGGAAATTAGAATCACAATCGACTCGCTCCAATATAATTATACTGCCTGTAATCGGAAGCGGAGGTAGAGCCCCTAATGGCCGTCGAAACTGAAGACAAACGTGAGTGGCCAGATCACAGGGTCGCGGCCGGGGCGAGATAAGGGCCGGCGCCGAGGAAAGGGCGATGTCCATAAACAACGGCCGCCTCCGTCCCAATTAATAAAGCGGCCGGCACCGAAGTAGTGCAATTAATTCTGCGCCTTCGCAGATTTTAATAGTTGGCATAAATCAGAGCGGCGCGAGCCGGTGGGTAATCGCCGTTTAATATGCCGGCCGGTCGACTGTCCGCCGCAAATACATAAATATATTGCCCTCCGCGAACCGATAGGGCGCCGCGATACGTGATCCGGAAGGCTCCAATTTGTGTTTGTTTTCTTACAAATTTTCTTTCGCTTCCTTCGTCTTTGGCGCTTAAAGAGGCGCCATTTTTATATTCATTTCCAATAGCACACATTCACATAAATACTTACACAGGAAGTGTGTACATTATTTAGTTGATACGTAGTCCGCTGCCCGACCCTTAACTATTCGGTCGCACCAGGTTATTCAATTATATTTAGATCACAGGAGACAGTTTCCAAATTCAATTGCAGCTAGACTTCAGTTAGCGTTAAGTGGTTATATCCCCTTCGACAGTGCCGAGTGGACACGGGCCGCGGGCAGGGGGAGGGGAGGTGGAGGGAGGGGCGACACCTCCGAATATTGAATTTGCGGAGTGGCGATTCTCAATTGTTATCAGGCGCAGCAAGGTGTCGCACTGCCCGCACCCCACGCACACCCCACAGGTACAACCCTTTCTATTGTGTTAGGGTCGAGTGCTATAAGTCATAAAATTATACTATACTTTGAAGTTGGAGGTTTACCCGTTTTTCTCAATAGAGTACTGGATCACATAGCAATTACCAAACGAATTCAGCAATTTGATGCAAGCCACTCCTGTTGGAAATCCACTAATTTCTAAGATGATCCGGTGGTGCGAGCGGATGTCATTCCTATTAGCGGGACCTTTTGAAAAACCTCAGGTAAAGCTTGTCACAGCGTAGTGTGTCAGTACCGCAACGGTATAATTTATATATAACTCGCTTATATCCGCCGCTCTAGAGAAAACACAAGAAAACTTTTGTACCATATACATTTATAAAAATAATAGCAGTATGCAAGGTAAGCCCCGAGAGCGTCGCGTCGTTGCCGTTGGGGCGGTCATTGGTCAATTTATTTCTTGCGCCTGGCCGGGACCGCAGTTATCATGATTGAATTAAGTAAGTCCGAAATTGCACCCGCGCGGGTCCCCGGTGATTTAGCGACGCTCGCCATTGTCCGGCGTCCGGCGTCGTGCGGGCCGGACACCTCCGCCGGTTAACATTTCGCCGGCAAAAAGGGAATCCGGAATTTTAATCGTGAGAATGTGCGGCTGGTGCGCGGATGCGGACCCTCTTCGCCGGTTTATTTAACATTAATTTTCAACTTGGAGTTACGATTGAGGTCAGAATTGGGGTTCGATTGAAAACATTGATTCGGTCCGACTTTACTTCTTCATGAATATACCCCACAGCGGACCATTGGCTGTCTATTTAACTGACTACACACACACTGAATGTTAAACTTCATTCAATCAAGTTTGTTTTAAACTAGACATTGGCTCTATCTAGCGAACGAGATACGTCTCTACTTTCAAGTTTAAGGGAAAACTTAGGAAAACATGTTATATAAAAAAAACTAAGTAGAAAGAAGACATTCAAGATTCCAATATATAAAATATCTGTATTAAAGCTCCAGCTATCTAAAACGCTTTTCCATCGATCGATTTGTTATCAATTTTTACACAGTTAATTCGTAATGCAATTAGGTCATAGGTATGTAAACGACAATTTTAATCCGTAGCTCAAGGGCGCGAATCACGTAGCGATCGTAGCACGTAACGGTGCGCCGTAGCCGCGCGCTACGAAGGTTGTTAATTGAATTAGAATGGGCGATGGAAGGTGCTTTAACTTTGTACTCCGCCGCTCAACTTTTCACTTAAGCAACTCCAAGTTTGCGTTTGACCCTCGCTCAAACTGAACCAAACGATTACAATTTATATACATAAACTGAGTTTGTTGAATACAAATATACGATCGGTTATGACATTTCTAGATTTTCATACAGTTATTATACTTGTACGTTTCAAGTCAGAGATTGTGTTAAAGTTTTATTTATTTATTAATTGCTAAGTAGCTTATATTTATTACAAAAATATATAATTTTGCCAAACTGCCAAAGCAGTTTATAGGCGAAAACTGCACCTATAAATATACATGTGTTGCTACAAACAAGAAATAAATTATTAATTTTAGTTATTTTCCTTCAAGTCTGTATACTAGAGCGCGCGGCCGTTCCCGCGTCGAGAACACGACTTTAGTTATTTTCTTCAGTCGGATTGGAGACAAACGTCCCATTACCATTCACAGAAGACGCGCACCACAGGGACTGAGAGCAGCACCACTTTTATTGACGAACGAAACGGAGCTGTACGATTATTGTGACTTAATTGTTCTTACCTGTATCTAAATTATAAGTAAAACGACTTTGGTAGAATTACTCAAAAGTAACATTTTCTAAAACGCTTAATCTATCAGAAAATTATTTTAGAGGTTAATAAGCACGAAATGGTACTGAGACCATTAACTTAAATTAGCTACGAGTAATATTAGGCAGAGTGCACAACAGCCGCACTGTGTAGTTTTGCAGACATCAACATAGAAAAGCACCAGCGGTGTGCAGGGCGGCGGGCGGCGAGCGGCGGGCGGCGGGCGGCGGACGACACGCGTCAGCGCGCGCCGTGATGTACTGCCGGCGAGGATATTACACGCCCGTAAATCCACTTTAGAGCTCTCGCAACAAAATAAATTGTTCATATTGTACCAATTATGTGCCGATGCTTTTTTATACATATACACATTGATGCAGCTGCTGCTGAGCCCTGCGCTTTCCCTATAGGAAAAGGGTAGAAAGAAGAAGAGAACTTTCTTAATTACTAACTTATGCCTCAATATATCATGATAAAATTACAATTTACGTCTAAAAGTTACGGCTGCGATAGTAGTAACAAGTCATTACACTGCTTTGCAATTTCTCCGACAGAATCGAGCAAGAAGGTAATACCTAAAGCTCATACAATAGGCCAAATTAAAAGAAATGAAATCACACAGAACAATTACATTATACGAGTATGTAGTAGCGACGCGAACGCGGCATTTCAAAACAAACAAAGTTTAACATTAATAGTCTTTTTCATTTTTATAGATATGGTGTTGAAAGTCTTTACACGAACAAACAAAATCACGGCTCATAACCTAACTAAAACATACACCTTTGAGTTCTATAACTGAACAATGTGAAAGGGGTGAATATATTTAACTGGAAATTGAAATACCGTGAATAAGTCTAACTCATGAGAGACAAAAGACAATAGGTTCTTCATATTGCCTTTAACGAATTATAAGACATTTAATTTATTGTATACTAGCTATCACCCGCGACTCCGTCCGCGTGATAAAAAAAAGCAAAAGTGTGTAGCCAATGTGTTCTTCCACACTATACCCTACATATGTGCCAAATTTCATCGAAATCCGTTCAGCCGTTTAGACTACAAATTCTAACATCCATCCATCCATCTATCTAAACTTTCACAGTTATAATATTAGTAAGACGTATGAAGTATGATTTTACTCAGTGGTGTTTAAACTATTTTTATGTGAAAGAATTTCTAAAATCGGCCAAGTCGTTTTTGAGTTATTTCAATACATCAAAAATACAAATAGTATAGATATGCTTTTTAGATTTTATTAACTTACATGTTCATTATTTTTCTATTTTAATTAGTTTATGGAACATTAGTACGAGTATGTGTCATATTTTTTCTTTGCCTTATACATCTCTAGAGCGTAAAATAAAAAAAAAACTACGGTTTAAAACTAAATTTACCAACGCTTGTAATTTCAACAAAGCATGCAAAATCTTTATTAACATTGGGTAGGTCCGTAATTTGATAACTGCTAATAAACCTACAAACGATTATTTTTATTGCCGGAATTATTTCGGATGAATGAGTACATTTAATTTTTATTCAAGAAAAGATTAACAAAAATTCATTTAAGGGAAAAAAAATTGGAATTGTATTTAAAAATGTTTCATTACCCTACAATTCTTTTATACATCATTTTTATATACCTCTAACGTTTTAGGCAGCGTAAGCCGAGAAATTAGTGTATTTTTAACGCCGGCGTCCAGAAACAAGCCGATTATTAATAGTTCCTAAACATTAGTAATAATAGAATATAGTCTATGTTACTCACAGATAAATTACCTTTCTGATGGTGAAAAAAATTTTAAAATCGGCACAGCAGTTTTTACGTTATTTCAATACATACAAAATTAAAAATTTTTCCTCTTTATAATGTTAATAAAGATATACTCGTAGATGTGGAAGAGTCGTTTTAAGAGTCGTAAAATCAACCTTCATCCCACGATCTCAAGCATTGTCCTCTGAGTGAGAACATCTCACGGCTACATGTAACTAGATACATTACAATGTTTCGAGCGCACATCTCTCGCAATCTCCATTGCATGACAGTGCGTCAGTTCTCAGAAACTGTTATTGTCACAATATCGTTTCGGTTACCGGATAAGGTAAATATGTTATTTAGCAGATAGTGCAGGAAACAGTCGCAGCATGAATGACGGCCGGTCTTATGTGAGCGTACACACACACACACACACACACACATACACGATGTGTCGGCGTGTGCGCAGATAACGCACACAGCGCCGCCTACACGTGTGCACTGTACGACCACTTTTACCTCATTGACGACGATAAGCTACAATTATAATTGCAATTTATTACAATACTAAACTACGGCCGCGAATTTGTCCGCGCAAAATTAAAAAAAAAATAGTAAGTAGCCTATGTGCTCTTCCAGACTATGTCCTACATCTGTGTCAAATTACATCAAGATTCATTGCTTTCATTCAAAAACATTAACGGATATTTACTAAAATAAGCATTTAGGTTCAAATAACAAGTTGTTAACTGAACAAACAACTGAAAGGAAAAGTAATCGAAAAGCGACTAAAGAGCTTTATTTAGCCACAAAAATAGCCGAGTTCGCCGGCTGGTGATAATGATGATGGTAAATTACGTTAACATAAACAAGCCAAAGATACGTAAGGTAGCATCATCAGCGATCCACGATGTCTCCACTGAGGGACTCGGAGCCTCTCCCAAGTAAGGGGTGACTAAACCTTAATCAACAACCACACCAACCACGGATGTTACGATAACTATTTTAGAATTAAAACCTATGTATTTATAACGAAAAATGTTAAATATCACCAGAGTTGCCGCTATTGCGAGATGTTTTTTTCCTGGTGCGTCGCGCGGCAGAGGTGAAGCCCCGAGATAAGACCCAATGCAACCGCCTCTCGGTGCCCGCGCACATTGTGAAACAATCATACGCAATACGACCACCTGGTTACACACATTTTCATACAAGTAATCTAGACATTATATACCTACTCACTTGACGTGGCCATATGTTAGTATAGACCTCATAAAAATTTAATAATCTATATCAAACAAAACACGGAAGCCTGATATCCAGCACTGAGCCGACAAAGGCTAATGACTATGATGAAACACGGAATGTAGAGCTGTGGTGAAGACCGTACCACGAGTCTATGTGTATAATAAGTATAGTGCAGGAGGTGCGGTGGTACAATGGTAACGGTTAGCTCGCTTTCTTTACTACGGTAGTCTTTACTTTATTGATTTACGATTAGATGTTATCACACAATAATGAATAATGATAAAATTACTTTAGTATAGTGCATACGTGCCGCTATTAGTAAAAACTATTAATTCATATGAAGAAACCATACATAAAAAACTGTTAAAGTCTACTTAAGTCAAAAACTTAAACAAAGAAATGTAAAAATCAAAAGCCGATGAAAATGATGTAAATCACATAAATTGGTTTCGCTTATTTCATAAAAAATTTGTAGCGCAATTTTAGATATGTAATGAAGGAGATTCTTTCGTGTCGAATAAATAGGTTAATAGTCAGGCGGTCGATTGACCCTTGATAGTCGCGACACCGGCACCGAAATAACGATTAAAATAATAACAAACTCCGCCACGTACGTATGTGTTATTACCGGGCCGCGCGGCCGTAAGGTTATTGGCTCTGTTATTTTTAATGATACTGCGTCGTAGAAGTGAACCTCGTAGAAATGAGGGCGCGGGCCGCGGGCCGAGGCCGGGTCGCCGAGGTGCGTGCGCCGCGCCGCGCTAATACAGTCCCTATGGCGAGGCGCTAAGTGCCAGCCGAGGTGAGCGCGGCCACGGCGCTGCGGTGTGACGTCAATGCGCTCTGTGCTCGTGTGCGTCGCTGATAAGATAAGGGCGGGGGCGAAGGATCGCCGACGCAACGCTCACGTGTCGCCGCCGCAGATCATAACATCGACGTGTTCTCGGAAGATCGCAGTGATTGATTGCTCTTTGTTCTGCCGGAGCTAACGTCGCACTTCTATGTAAATTACCTGCAACATACTTCAAATTATATACCTATTTTACTACAAAAAAATCAACATGAAATGCATATTTAGCCAACTTAACAGGAAAGCTAACTTTACGACAATTCGTTCATGTCGCACGTAAAGTATTGTTAAGTTTTCACGCTACTTGTCCTGTTTCATTAAGATTGTAGGACAATAACAATGAAATAATAAATACAACACTGAAAGTACCAGGATAGAAAGAACTTTATTATTTCACTGAAGTAAGCTGTGCATTTCGGTACAATGTAAAAGTATCTTCCTGCAAGACCGGGCTTGTACTTTACACATCCGAGAATCCCCATCTCGTAGAAACAATGTGTTTTTCGAAGTTCATATGTTGACCTGACATCCGTACGGTAAAGGTGAACGACGAGAAGCAATCTGTACACATCGGAAAAAAAAATTAAAATATAACATATTGAAGTCAACAATTCCGTACTGGGCCTACGTGATCGACTGTGGCCCAAAAAATTATGTGTATTTGATGATGAGAAAAATAATAATTACACTTAATATTTGATAAATCTAAATATCAGTTTATACCTGAACCTGCATTTTTAAGTTACGAGAGGAGTTATATAATTTTGCTATGATTTGTAGCCTTTGTTCTCAAGTTGTAGCTGTAATTATTTCTTTATAGTTCAGCCAATGCCGATACAAAGGAGAAGCTCTGCATTTATTACAAGATAAACGAAAGATCACAACTCAGTGCCCTTTCTTGACAATAACATTACAATATTTTTAATCTCTGAAACTCGTGTTGGAACGTCTCAAGTCAAATGCTTCCACCAATCATAATGTCTTTCTGATTTTGCGTTTTCTCTAATGCTGCTATTTGTACTAAACAAGTTAAACAAATATTTGTTTTCTTTGAATTTATCTTAATACAATTATAATGTGGAGCCGTGCCGGTGACAATAGCATCGCCACAGATGTGCGCCAACTTTTTGTACCTTGTTTTTGTTTTATCAGCTAAACAAAAGCTGGAAGTCCTCACACCGTCGCGGCGCACCGGTGTGCCACATGCCTAATAAAGACGACTTTGACACTTCGAAACACAATAGGCATCCCGGAGACCGGAGACCATCTGGCACCGGCGTGTGACCGCCGGCACCTGCACGCCGTTGTGGGCCCTATGCCGCCGCCGTTACGGTCCACGGGGGAAGGTGAGAGTTGCGATTGCGAGGACAAAGCTAGCGCGGTGCGAACAATTAGTGTTTGTCCGCTGCCGGGGCTGCTCGCCACATGGCCCTGCAACCTCACAACTTCTAAGTCACAACTCACAAACGATGCTTGCGAGGACAAGTGAAGCACATTGATTTATTGCCTATTGCTCGCTTGTTACTTACTGTATCGATCTTGTGATTACCAACCTGGTATAGTTTGTCCGTGGGACATTTATTTCTGCCTTGTATCGCTATTGCATAGAGATAGCGGTCGAATACGTTATTCTATAAAAATAATATGTACACGAATCGGAAATATTATTACAATGAAAGAAACTACCCAATGGATAGCCATGTTCAAAATTTCTGTTTTCTTATAACTTTTTATTTTAATTAACAATAGCTTCGTGCGCTTCTCTGCATGTCCTGTGACAGTGTCATATTCTACGTTCATCAAAGTATTAATTATAGTAAGGAGATAATCGCAGCTGGAGACCGAGCCCAAAGCCGTGGACAGCACGCAGAGCATGTGCAACATGTCTGAGATGTGCGACATACACATTAAATAAACTATAGAAACATGTATAAAAACTTTAACTAATCTGCCACAAGCAAAGTATTTCCAATACATTTTTTGTAAAGGGTTGCAGGTCCCGGGGTGAGAAGGGGCGCAGGCGGGGGCGGGGGCGGTAGATAACCTCCGAAACCAAACAGATTACTGTTTTTTCTAACGTCAGTTATCTAAACTAACCGAAATTTTTGAATAACTACGACCGATAACAGAAAGTGACATGTTTTAAAATAAAGCTGATTATGTTTCCGCTTCTCTATCTCGTGTTCGTATGTACCGCGACAGCCTATTGCCAGCCAGCTTTAACTAAAGGCTCGACGAACTATTCAGTTAAAATTGTGCATGTTTAGCCAAAATTTTAACAGTCAATTGTACTGTACAGTGTAATGTGTCTATCAAAAGACTAAAAAAAGAAAAACGTCATCTGACTTTTGACACAGACACGTGGGTTCTGAAAAAACGTTGATCGATTATTTCGCTGAGGCTTGAGTTTTCCATTATTATTGGTCCTTGTATCTACTCTTTTCCTTCTTTTGGATGTGAAAGTGTTGCTCCTACATGAGGCAGCGTAGTCGAAGGAGGATTGTGCAGCCCGGGATCGGAGTATCTGCTGCCCAGAGGTTTTTGAAGCAGCCAAGAAGCCGAAGGCAGCCAATGAGCTGAACCCAGCTGATGTGCTTGTCGCTTCCTTGTAAGCGAGATTGATAGCCGTTTCAGCTTTTTTTAATTTTTATGTTAACAAAACCAAAATGTCACAACAAAACTATTTTTTTTATAACAAAATAACGCGACAACTGTCAATAACTTGCAGTTTGATTGTATAATAAGTATACTAACATATTAGCCCTGTAGTGTTTTTGTACATATATGTAAAAATCGTAAAAAAAATAGAATAATCCCCTAAAATATGTAATTGAAAAAATATTAAAAACAAACACCTTATAATAATGTGTTAACAACATTTTGTGAAATTAAAAGCTTGTGATAATAAAATCGTACTAAGATTGGTCGCGCCAAATACGCCTACTGCCATCTCGTGCCAAAAAGCTAAACTAAACCATACGATAACGGGCAACAATCCACAGGTTTAACAGTAATTTTTATGACTTAATTTAATGTTATTTTGATTACGGAATACTATGATGTGCTGTATACTACATTATTACGAGTATAATGGAAGAAAATATGTTTCGAAAATAGATAATAATAATTAATTCAAATTTCGTTTCTTATCAAAATACAGCTAATTTTATTAAGAAGGGTTTTAATTCGATTTGTAGCAGGTTTTGGTCGCTAGTTGATTATGTCGCAGCGAGCCGCTAGATAGAGACGG
>NW_013526938.1:50849-61829 GCF_000836215.1 Papilio polytes | reverse complement strand
CTGGCTGGCCGACATGAGGAGTAAGCAGGTCCCCACTTCCACCACCTCGGCCAGGCTCGCCGCATTCAGTAAGCTTCTTTTCTTTTCTTTTTATTTGCAATTTTAAATGTTTTTTTTATTTTTTGATCGGACTCTATGGCCTCTGGTTACTTTACAAAAGTTTATTTTTACGTTAACTTTTCCTTTAAAAACATAAGTTTCATTCTCATAATGTATACAAACATTAAACGTTAAATAACGTTGAAATTTAAAGTAAATGTAATTGGTGTAACTCAGGTGTAACTTGTCCCACGTCTTGCTTAACTGAAATACAAGTGTAGCAGTGTTCATTGGAGACACGGCTCCTCCGAGCTTAGAGTGGTTGGTACACTCGAGTCCCAGGTACGCGCACACTTGAAACAAAGTTGTGTGTTGTAGATGGGGGCTCTGGCCATCTTAAATCGTAAATTATTATGTTGTTTTGATTTATTTGCTTTTTCTTCTGTCGCTTTTAATTCATCCTGCCCGCGCCTGCCCGCGGTGGTGTCGTGGTGGTGGTATGCCAAGGCTCATGCCAGCCGCTGTCGGTCCTCGCGCTGTTGGTTTTCTTCCCGCACGGAGACAGGATAAATTTTATATCATTACACTATGGCGTGTGTGATGTGATCCGCTTAACTTGTGGACATTAACCAAGTGTGATGTTTCCTATTAAAAACTATTTGATAATAATAAATAACATAATAATGTAGAATACATTAAACCGCTGTAAGGTGAGCCCGACATCACCGTTAATAATATATAATACCTAAATTGTTTTAAAATTGCGTCGTAATTTTTAACATTTGCCAAGGAAGCATTCACCAGAGTGCCGACATCGCACAACTCAACAAAGCACCTAATTTCATCCTTTATCGCTAAATTATTGTTATTCCAAAACGACGAGGTTTTCGCGTATTTTACTATTTTGAACAACCGATTTGTTGATTACATTGTCCTCAGCGGTATTTTCAAACAGTTATGACTTGCCTTTATCTTTATGGTACTTTAATCAGCTAGGTAATATTAGGCGACCTCCAGTCGTTTGCCCACTTCTACAAAAAATAAATGTTGTTTTATCAAGTGAAAATTTTAAAATCCCATGTTGTTTAAGTACAAGTGTAAGAGTACAGTGAAGTGATAAAAAATAAATATCCCTCAATCTGCATACATCACGCCAACGCCACTTCGCAGCTATACAATTCACAAAATTGGAGTCTGTTTGCATTATCAATATGTCAAGAACATGATGTTTGTGTTTATAATGATAATCCATTTTTTTAAATTTCTGACTGTCTGTCCGTCCGCAAATCCGCGTTTGTTCCGGATAATCACCGAAACGGCTGCTTTGATTTTGATGGGGCTTTTACTAAAAGATAGGTAATGCGTGTAACTTATGCTAGTTTTAATCAATTCCTCGCTGACGAAGTCGCGGAAAAGAGCTAGTCAGTTTATAAAAGTGAAACACATTAGCGAGCGGCAGCATTCGTTACCGTAATTATCTGTTTGTCTGTACGTAAACATTTGCCGAATCCTAATCACTGCCGCTGCCACCTCGCTGTCGCTCACCATTTGCTGCGTGTCAACTAATTAATGGATTCATTAACTCGGACAAACACAAGTCTAATAACTCCTTAATCTGTGTTTGAACAACACAGTGATTTACCTTACGGTGTCCCGTCGGTCTGGCAGTCGTGCCTCGCCCCTCACCTCGGCCTGCCCCTGCTGCGGCCGGCACCACCCAGCAGCGAGCAGCCCGCGCTCGCAGCAATGTTCTGTTATTGACTGTCTTGTTACAAACTTCGCGGAAGTTATTTATTATGATCTGCACCGTAGAAGTGAGTGGCTTCACAGCAAATAATGAAATAAACGACTACTAATCTAAGTACTGTCATCGATCTATCAACTGTGTACTGTGAGTAACAACTTTTGTATTCTTTAGTATACTGCATTATACGAGTACGAGTACGAGTACGAGTACGAGTATGTGTAGGTATCGGGATAGTTTCTTAATACGTGTCATATCTTTTTATAAAACAAGGAATGTATGTTATTGAAAAATAAAAATTCCGTAGAGGATAAATGAAAGTGAGCAGTCGTGTAATATTCAACGACTACATCTGAAATTGTTTTTGAAAGAGAACATTAAACATGACAAATTCGGCGCATTTTACGACGCGAAAATAAAGATCATGTGCTAATGCAACAAAAGTTATTGCAGACGATGCGTTGTGGCGGTGTGGCATGTGCCATGTGGCGATGTGGCATGTGGGCGCAATCGCGCTACGCAAGTGTCCTCTACTAACATAACAAATAACAGTGAAAACGCGATATCGAAATTACAAAAACATTTTTACAAGTTGTATGGCGGAACAAGTGTCTAGTGATCCGGAGTTATTAAATAAGATCAGTAAGAATAGGTTAGGTTACAATGCTCCATATAATAATAGAGTCGTTCAGATGTAAATATGATTGTATCTATAGAAGTAATTGCACTTAAATTACACAAAATATTTAAACATTTTGTGTAAAGAAAATAATCAGCAAACACAGTTATTTTATGTCCAATAGACACGAGTAATTAAAAAAGACATATGGGAGCAGTAGTAGATACAATGAGACACCGCGCTGCCATCAGCAGTGCGGCCGCTCGCCGCTCGCCGCTGGCCGCTGGCCGGGGCCGAGGGCCGGCGACAGCTGCGCCGCGCCGCCGTCGGCCCCGCCCACACGCGAAATTCTGCTCGCCACAGCTACATGTCTTCCTACATGGCTAATTACCACTAAGAATTAGATTGTTTTGATATATGTCATTTACAAAAACTGTTGGCAAGAAGAGAAAGCCGGCTGTGAACACCTTACAAAATACTATGCATGTTCGAATTAACTTATAAACCCACTCCGATAATAACTACGTGGGAACAGACTTTTAATTAAATAATACCATTGCTTCATTTGTTTTACAAATAAAATCTAACAACAAAAATAAAAAAGCAAAAAGTAAAATGATAAAGTAAGTAAGTATAACAATAATGTAGTGTAGAATATCTAAGTTCGGTATTACAATTTGATGCAATGACTTTTTATTTATTAATTCTATAGATACAATCTATTCAATGTTTTAACATTTATTGTAAGATTCCTTTGTGTTATGCTTATTACGTAGGTACCTACTTCAGTGGTAGTGTGCGCACACTACTCGTACATATGTGTGTGTTGCTGCTGCTGCAAACAGGACACAATAGAACTCGCAACTGAAGTACAATTTATTTATAACTCTCCCTTATGCATTAGAATGAAGACTAAAATAAGAATTTCATTTAATTATCTTTTAATGTGAGTAAATTTGAATAATATAAACGTAGAAAATTTTAAGATTTCTTCACGCGACTACTAGCGCCATCTGTTATCAAGTAGCATAATTAAATGTAATCTGAAGTTCAAAATAGTGACAATTTTGATACAACCGTTTCTAATCGGCTATATTAAACTATTTCATTTAAATTATTTGAAAATCTTTATGTCTTTATCTGTGACAACATTTTATAACTAAGAAAAGAAATAAAACCGCCTACAATATTAACCTTTTCATAATCTAAGGATTTAAAAGATTTTTGTTGTAAAAATTGACAAGCCGATAAACGTCGAAGGCTTTTTGTTTTAATCGTGATTCTTATAATAGTTAGTCCGAGTAAGTAGAGTGCGCAGAAATCGACGAGTTTATGACTTAACAATATTACGAGTATGCTCACTGGCAGCATACTCGGACATGTCAAATGATCTATAGTCGCCAGCGATGCTGCACTACAGATGCACCTGTAAGCACCACTTTCGTACGGACTATATAAACTCCGTTGTTGGTTCAAACGCCCTTTCCGCACAGACCCCGCAAGCCCCGCGAACGACCGAACTGATTCAGGATTTGAACAAGTAAATAAAATTAGGTCCGGCTACCAACAATCTACCTATATAGTAAAATTGCAAAATTGAAAAAAAACACAGTTTGTCTTTGAATTTAGGGAACCGATTGCATCTACACCGAACAAGCAGTTCGTTCCATATTTCGATTACATCGCCTTATAGACCATCACAGAGTATGGAGATGGTGAAGCGCTAGTTAATGTCCGCCATACAGGTTAGTGTCGCGGCTAAAAAATGCTGCTGTCCGCACGCCGATCTCTCGCACCGAAACGTGTGTGGCTGCCCTTAGGGAAGCGACAATGCATTGTGCGCGACGTTATCTCTGTCATCCGCCACGCGGCGATAGTGCTAGTGCGTACTTTACGATCTCATAATTCCTAAAATTCAATACATGTAGGACTCGGCGGACGCGGCCGCACTAATTAATACATCGCGGCGTTGCTTTGCTCTTTATTACGTATGATTTACAGCCGGCACTTTTCATGCCTGCTACAGACGCTCAGGTTTAGAAGAATGAAACTATTCGGTTAAAATTGCGTGCGTGTGTCAGCA
The DNA here is from genome assembly GCF_000836215.1 of Papilio polytes. NCBI lineage: Eukaryota > Metazoa > Arthropoda > Insecta > Lepidoptera > Papilionidae > Papilio > Papilio polytes. The sequence goes on along the minus strand of NW_013526938.1, from coordinate 57,344 downwards.
AATATTGTACTAAACACCTCAACTAAATACATAACTACGTCGTTGCTCCTCCTTTAAAATCAACAAAACATTGTCATTTATTTAAAGATAAATTTTAAAAAATAGAGTTCGTACACGTTAAAAATGGTTTTGCGATGCGGTGCATACCATATACGAGTATTTGCAATAAACCTCAATGCCATCGTATAAACCAAAATCTTGTGCCGCTGTCTCCGATTACCTACCAATAACGCGGTACACAATGTTGTGGCGAGTTTAAATTGATCTATTTAGCCATTTAAAGCCTTTTAATCTGAAATTAATAAGCTTTAATAAGTTAACGCGTTATTTCGTATAAAACAGGGCAGTTTTAATCCGGCTGCCAAAAGAAAAATCCGTGTGGTGCGTGTTGGCGAATAGGCGTAGTAAACGGGATAACGATTGTATTAAGCATTAAGAAATATATGAAAAAAATGTCTCAAGCTGATGGGACCAGCATTTTATGTAAAATAGCGTATATTAAGTGGGAAATCGTATTATGCGGGTTGTAATATAATTGGCATAGGGTTATATTGAGAGAAAAAATGTCCCACTGGATTAGGTAGATAGAATAAGGTAATTTTTTGTTGTTCACAGTCCGGCCGCTGGGAGGCACAGGTGTAGGCGCGGGTGGAAGCGCGAGCGGGGCCGTGGAGGGCGCGGCGGCGGGCGAGGAGGAGGAGGACCGCGGAGGGTCACCGCTGGGCCCCGGCGGGCCCCACCGCTGCGCGCAGTGTCGCGGCGCCTACCCATCGCGTGCGCAGCTCGAGCGGCACGAGACACTGCACGCGCCCAGCACTCAGGTGGATACCCTGCAATATGTCAGTGCCCTTCTCATTCTCACTCGCCTGCCTGTCCCGACTTACTGCTGCTTAGTGCCCATTGCCCACTGCCCGCCTTTGCTATTCCCTGATATGTTATGGACTGTTTACACTTTATCTAGAAGGGCGAAAGTTTATTTTTATCCTATTATTAGCAATTGTAGGCATGATAGCATGTTGGCAAAGCTTGTGGAGTCAAGCAGTTGGTTCCTCGCAGCAGTCCTCAAGGGGGCCGATGCCCAAATATTAACCGGTCCACTGCTAGCGCCACTGTTCTATACACATACACAAAACAATCTAATTATAAACACGTGCCGGAAATAATGTTCTTCTAATGTTTTGTTCTTAAACAATCCTTTCGAGATATGCCGGGGGACATCGGCCATTTTTTCTTCTCTGACAATTATTTTTTCTACGTTTGAGCGAATATTATAGAATGATAATGGTGTTTTTTGTCGTACAGACTTGCAAGATCTGCCACAAGAGCTTCCAGAACGTGTACCGGCTACAGCGGCATATGCTGAGCCACGACGAGAGCGCCGTCCTGCGCAAGTACAAGTGCAACGACTGCGACAAGGCGTTCAAGTTCAAGCACCACCTGAAGGAACATCTCCGCATACACAGCGGCGAGAAGCCCTTCGAATGCGCCAACTGTGGCAAGAAGTTCTCCCACTCGGGCTCCTACTCTAGCCACACCACGTCCAAGAAGTGCCTCGTTATGAACCTCAAGATGGGCCGGATCAAACCCAACAACCCGGCGCTCAACCCCAACCGCAGCCCGGCTCGGAAACGCGCCTCTGCGAGTGCGCTGGTCGCCTCCCACCTAAACAACAACCTGCTGCCTAACGGCGCCTTCCTGCCCCTCATGCCGAAGTACAACGACGCGACTGCCTTCTTCGCTTCGATGTCTGCGCAGGATAATAACTTCTCCCGCACACCCCTCCCCCAGCCAGCGCTCAACCCCTTCTATCTGCCGACCGGAGTGCCCCTCAGCCCAGCGGCCGGCATCGCGCCCTACAGCTTTCCTTCCACCCTCAGCCAACTCTTCGAGCGAATTGCTTCAACACAGTATCATCAGAGAAAAATAGAGAATGTAATTGATGCAAAACTGAGTAGTCCTCTCGCGACGAACCCTGAGGATATGATAGAAGAAATCACAGAGGAAGATGACAAGCGATCCGAGGGCAGCGCGGAGCTCGTCATGGACATAGAGGATGACGAATCGGTAGCTATTAAAAGAGAAAACGAAAATATGGAAAACGATTTTAGACCGAGGTCCCCCGACTCGATTTGTGAATCCAAAAATATTTCAGACGATATAAAACACGATATCGTTATATCACCCAGGAAGCGCCGCGCGGAACATCTCTATATGGAAAGAATAAAAAGCGCATCTCCTGCGGACGAAACATATCCCGCGAGAGAGCTTTCACCCCGGATTACGATAAAAGACGAGGTCGTCGACGACTTCGTATGCTATAAATGTAGTATGTCTTTCAAAAACAAAAGTGATCTAATAGAGCACGAGAAGTTAGTCTGCGGAAACCTCTTTAGGAAGCACGAAGGTCTCGCCGCTCAGGTGGCCGAGACCGTGGCGCTCAGTAGACTGGAGGCCGAGCTGCAGGCGAGCGCGCGCGGCGCCGGCGCCAGCGACGACGACGACACTGTTACGACGCGGGACGATCGCGACGACAAAATGTCGATCCACGATACGGATAGGAAAATCAGAGTGCGAACCGCGTTGAGCGAGGAGCAGCAGCAAGTTTTAAAAGAATACTACGCAGTAAATTCTCGACCAAATAGGGAGGAATTCAAGAAAATCGCACAACAAATCGGTCTGGACAACCGAGTCGTTCAAGTATGGTTCCAAAACAATAGAGCCAGGGTGCGGAGAATGACACAACCCGTCGTCCACTCGGATCAACCGCTCGATTTGTCAACCAAGAAGTCGAGTCCGTCTCTGGCGTCCAGCCCGAGCCCGTCGTCGCCGGGCAGCGCGCCTGCCACGCCCGGCACCCCCGCGCTCTCCGACTGCGAGGAGGCTGTGAACCTGAGTCAGAAGTCGTCGCGCAGCACCACACCGCTGCGAGCGCCGCCGGGCCTGGCCGCCCCCGCCTACCCGCCTTCCAACTGCTCCTCCTCCTCTTTCTCCGACTTTATGGTGTCGCCCTCGCCGGCGGACGTAGTGCTCGGGCACAAACGAATGTTCTCCAAAAAGTTGTCCGTCAATCCAATGATACCGATGGATACCCTCCTACAATACAACGACATGGCGCGGGTGCCTGCGCCCAGTCCGGGCTACGAGCGCGCCGAACGCGGCGAGCGCGCCGAACGCGGCGAGCGCGCCGCTTGGGACGAGGCGCCGCTACCGGCCGACTTCGACGACGACGCAGCACTGTTTAAAAAGAAAATGAAAACGGAACTGAAAGAAGGGGAGGGACAATTCGTGTGCAATCAGTGCGATAAGACCTTTGTCAAACAAAGTTCACTCGCGCGGCACAAGTACGAGCACTCAGGTTAGTACCACTGCACTCAGTTACTATTGTATGAAAAAAACCGAAACCAAGTCGATGTTATAACTTACTACAAGTCCATTTCATTAATAATCGTAGCTCAATAACTTTTTGTTGAAGTACAAGTTTTCGTAAAGATATAAAACAAAAACACCGTCCGCATCCTCGCGCGGGCAGCGCAAGTTGCGGAGTGGAAGGGTAATGTTGTGTGTCGTGTTGCAGGTCAGCGGCCGTACAAGTGCGAGGAGTGCCCGAAGGCGTTCAAGCACAAGCACCACCTCACGGAGCACAAGCGGTTGCACACGGGCGAGAAGCCCTTCCAGTGTTGCAAGTGCCTCAAGAAGTTCTCGCACTCCGGCTCCTACAGCCAGCACATGAACCACCGCTTCGCCATCTGCAAGCCCTACAGGGACTAGCTGCCCGCGGCTTTCCGCGCCCGCCGCGCCCGCCGCGCCCCCCGAGCCCCCCGAGCCCCCCGAGCCCGCCTCCGTCGTCGTCGTGCGATAGTTTCAAAGCATCACATACTAGATATCAATAAGTAAAATAAGTATTCGTCGCTCGGTATTTCGTTAAGTAAGGTAATGCTCGGATGCGTGTTGTGTCAGGTTGTACGGAGTCAAAGAGAATGAACTGTCGCTAGCACCAAATTCTGTTTGCTGTTTTATTTTTAATTTTAATCTGTCATTGTTACAATGCATACGTCGCATTCGCAGCGACCTGAAACCAAAGCCCAGTACCTGTGCATAATTCTCGCCATTTTTTATATCGTACTGTAGGTGTAAAGTAATGTACGAATGAAGAGATTTTATCAGATCGCGTTCGGACGAAATGTCAGTTGTATGTACATAATATTTTTTTAATAACTTCGTTGCGTGTGCACTAATGTTAACTACGACTATATACGTACGATAAAGTACATAAACTAGAGATGTTCTACAAACTAGAGCGGTCGACGTCGAACTTGTATGTCGATAGGGGAAATCAGTATTTGAGAATCTTTAAGGTATATTAAAATGTTTCTTGTGTACTCGCAAGAGGTTAAAAATTTATCTTTTGTTGTTTAAAATATTTAAGAAATAAACGTAGAGTCGTAGTAACTTAATATAAAGTAGGTAAGGAGATAAGTGCTAGCTAGATACAATCTTACTTAAGTTGAAAGCATTCCATAATACTCGAGTGGGATCTCTGCTGTGTTATAAACTCTAGTTTAGTCCAAAGATTAGTTGTCGTGTGTTGTATATACTAATTGTTGTAAATAAAATATTTTATGTGTAAATAGAATCGCTTGTTACGTCTCTGCATGTGCGTTGTGCACGTCCGGGGGGTGCGGGGGGCGCGGCGGGCGCTCGCCGGGTCCGACCCCCGCGCCTTCCCGGGGACAGGCAACAATGTGTGACAATAAGGGTCATCTCAACAATACAATAAGAATTACTCGTATTTTAAAAATTTTAACTAATGTATTATAAATGAAAATTATAATTTTCAGTTTCGTGCCTACTACATGTTATATTACAAATATTTCTTAAAATGATTGTAAATTATTGTAGATAAAATTATGTGATATCTTACGATCGATCTTATTATGCAACGGAAAGTACGCGCCAATTTTTTTTTATATAATCAAAGTGAAAGATGTACTTAATTTTACTTTCCCTTGATGATGATCACATGCAGTTTTGTGTTCGAGACCGTTATCCTCGTATCTCTTCATACATCTCCATACGTCTTTCCTCATTCTCGTTTGAGCCACTCGACTCACGACGCACATTAATTGCAGTCGATATACCTACATAATATGTTACGTTATAACGAACTAAAAAACATATTAAGTATGGGCAGTGAGAAAGTGGAGTACTTACGCATGTTCGAGGACTCTTCACCACTAAAGTAGAACAGAAAGTTCCTAAGCAAATACATTTTAAGATGCAACTAATGATTATTTCTATAGTGTAATTGTAAGTAGAAAAAGTTAATTTCAAAGGTTTCTATGCAACGAATTACGTAAATTATAGCAGATATCGCATAATAGTATAGTTAGGACATTCTGGTCGAGAGGGAGCAGCGAGCCGAGAGACGGGAGACGGCCGACTGTGGCCGCGCCGTGTGCCCAACTAAATACTGTACAATATCTATTTACATTCACATAAGTAATTATATATCATAATAATATTAGATCTGTTTGAACTATTTCATATTTTATTATAATTTTATTGTAAGCTATTCTAAATTACCGGTGGGCTAGACAAACCAAAGAATAATTATGTAAAAAGACGTGGACTTTTGTAAAATATAATCATCCCGTCGTCAGTGTAGTTAAGGTTTTAAGTTCTGTGCCAAAAATATTTTTAAGACGTTCAAATTAATAATTATATTAGGTACAAGGAAAAAATATTTTTAAATATAACGGCATTATGTACTGTGGCAAAGTTTAGTTATACTTGTAATAGTGATATTGCAAAGTATTTCTTCCTTGTACATTCATAGGTTTAGTGTAATGTTAAGCAAACGTGAATTCCTATTGCCATAGGTAGAGCGAGTCCGCCGCGTGTCGGCAAGCGCCCGCCCGCCCCGCGCTCGCGCCCGCGCTCGCGCCCCCGCTCTGCTAACTTGTTACACTGAGCACTCTAGATTGTTACTTACCTATAGATTAAAACGTGTTAAAATATTGCCTATATAAATTATAGTAATTCAGTTTACTTGATATTATAATGTATATTGAATTTATGAATATTAAAAATATATATATTGACATTTCAATGCAAAACTTCGAGAGTATTTATTTATTCCGTGTTGTTTCTCTTTAAACTTTAGAACATATTGAAATAACAGTGGTAGTGCCCGCTTTAACATCTTGGCACGAATGGGCCGGCACGCCTGGTGTAATACCACGACCACACAGAAGATAGGCGTGAAATGGAAGCAATTCCGTGTTTCGTCTGATGAGTGTGGTGCCGGAGGCCTAATTTAAGTCCCTTTCTCTTTAACACCCTTTTCTTATAAGGAGAGGTTGGGAAGAGGAAGTGGATTTGACGGTGGAGAAGATGCATAGGAAGGGGAAATATCCTCTTTATGTGCGTCTCCTCCTCCGTCGTATAAGGGTAGGCAACGCATCTGCAAATGCGGCAGCGGTCGCTTCGCCATTT
>NW_013526938.1:45613-50774 GCF_000836215.1 Papilio polytes | reverse complement strand
GGGGGGAAACATGAGTTGATTAAAAAATCAAGCCAATAATAGTGCAAATATATCACTGATTTCTTAACTCGTAAATGCAAATGTGATTGCTTCGAAATGCCAGCTTTTGCTTAGATCCGACCGTGCCTCGCAAGACGCATGCACCGGCTGTAGTCTTGGACAGTCAAGAACGACATACTAATAAGTAACGTTTCTCGTCATTGTACTATTTAAAAATATGGAAAATCCACTATTTGCACTATAGCACTTCGAGCCGCGTGGACAATTAATGTTAGGAATCTGGGAGGTCGTTTGCCTCATCAGAAACGTCTATCTGGATGCTGCTGATATGGCTGATTGCTATATGCTCCTGAGTGTCATCATCAACTTGCCCTTATCCCTTATGGATGGTCGGCACAGTATATGCTTCTCTTCTGTACATTTCTATCAGACGTAATATCTGAATCCACTTAACTTATTAAACTAACTTATTAACTTTTGATCGCAAATAATTTACCTACCGTGTACTTATCATTAATAGAGTTTTGCCTTACGAGCGGCTATTTTCTCTGTCGAGGTGATTACTACCTGCAAGTGGATGGAGTGACGATGGGCTCTCCAATAGCACCGGTTGTGGCCAATATATTTATGGAACATTTTGAGGATAACGCTTTACGAACGGCTCCAATCAAACCCAGATACTGGTGGAGATATGTCGATGATGTGTTTGCCATTGTTACAAGACAAGGCTTAAGCTTGTTGTTGGACCATTTGAACAGTATACATCCAAAGATTGTATTTACAAAGGAGGAGGAAACGGACGGAACTCTTCCGTTTTTGGATGTTCTAGTAAAGCGGGAACCCACTGGAAATCTTGTACATACGGTATACAGAAAGCCGACCAACACAGATCGTTACTTAAGAGCCGACTCACAACATCACCCCTCACATCTGTCGTCAGTACCACGCACTTTGATCAACCGTGCGCTTCGGTTGTGTGATCCACAGTTTATTGAGTCGGAATTGTCACACGTACGACAGGTGTTAGAGAGCAACGGCTATAATTGGCGGCAGAGTTACCGCCTTGCAAACACATCAAGCAAAGGACGGCCACAGGATGTTGAGCGTGTCCCGGCATACTTGCCGTACGTGCGGGGGATAACGGACCGAATTGGTCACCTGTTACGCCGGAGATATAGCATCAGGACCATTTTCCGACCCCTGACACAAATACAGAAAATACTGCGGTCCCCTAAAGACCGGGACCCTCTGGACAGCCCTGGGGTCTACGAAATTCCATGCGATTGCGGTAGGAACTACATCGGAGAAACGGGGCGCAACATAAAAACTAGACTCACGGAACACATCCGGAGCATTCGCAAGCTCGACAGCAACGCCTCGGCGGTGGCGGAACATGCCCTTGCCTCCGATATGTCACATTATATTAGGTTCGACAAAGTGAAAGTGCTAGCCCGCGAGAAGCATTTTGTATCCCGCAAGCTTCGTGAGGCAATAGAAATCAGCCGTCGGCCTAATTATAATAGAGACAAGGGTTGGGCTCTGCCACCCGCGTGGGAACCCGTGCTGCTGAATGCGAAGCGGAATAAGATCGACAATGTCGAAGACAACTTAGTGGACATTGTAAGTGTATTTTGTGCCCCCGTTAATAATAATAACACCACCACGTCAGTTTCGAGCTCGTCTGCGCCGACGCACATAGTGAATAGTGTACCCCCCGCACCCCCCGCGCCCCCCGCCCTGTCGAAACGCGCATTGCGGGCGAGGGCACGCAGTGACCGTCGCGACGCGCTAGCGAGTATACCCGATTAATCACTCACCCTGAAGAAGGACCCCCAACGGGTTCGAAACTGTCGGTGCCTACACCGAATGTTATCACGTGAGTTTAGCCGTGTTATAATTTATATATGAATCCACTTCCTTCTTAAACATATCCTTTTTCACACAATCCATCCATACTTTCTTCAGTCTTCCTCTTTCTTTGTAGCCATCCACATTAATTCTTAACACTTTCTGGTTTATGTCCCCATCTTCTCGCTGCATAACATGTCCATTCCAAGCTCTATAGGCTCCTTAGTGTGATATGTAAAAATCAAGCATCTATATCTATAATATTATAATAAAGCGTAAACACACACTTCTTTGTTGCCTAAGATGTCAGCAATTACAACATATTTTTGAATATTTCTTTTTTTAATAAAAAGCCCTATAATTGCGTCACACTTTAGGCTATATATTTTAACGCCATTAAACTTAAGGGGAAAATATTTTGGATAAAAACCCTAATGTGGAAAAGTTGCTGCCAACATCAAGGAAGTAATGTTGCCATATTTTGTCATCATGTCATGTCACATTGACATTTGAAATTGATTATTTGAGAAACGTAAACAATAAAATAAGATTTTCACAAATCCATACGGATGAAGTCGCACAGGAACAGCTAGTTTGACAACAAAAGTAAAGTTGAGTCACGTTTTTGGCAACTTAAAATCGTCTGTCTTAGAAAACGGGCCATGGAAAATGTCTGTCATTATTTATTTAGTCATTCTTACAATATTCTTCAACAAATATATGAAAATCAGCTTTGTAAAAATAAGTGGGCTTCGATGTATTTTATTTTAGTGCTACGGCCAAAGAGGATATAAAATACGGCCGTGACCCACCGTTGATCTTTTTCCATGCAAACATGGGTAACAATTTTCATTGGCAACACAGAACTGTTTTGACATTAATATCAATGGTCGATGTCATGTCATATGTCACATCCATGTTTTCCTGATAACGTTATTGTGTTGATTTCGTCTTTCATCATTTATTTCTTTGCAATTGTTATCTCTTGTCTTACTCTTGTAACCTGTAACAAAATAAAAATAAAAGACTATTTTAAAAACGAATATTTATTAAACTTGTTGGCAAATGTTCAGAAACTGAAGAAGATATAAGTAACATCTATTGCTTCCTAATTTTGCAAGGGTATTGCGATGGGTGGAAAATCGAAAAAGGACCGAACTAAAAATAATGCACGTGTGAGTATAAGATGAACTTGAAGCTAAATTCGCAGAGATTTCTCATTGCATTGATTTGAGCAAGTAGCAGCTATCGGTGCCTGTTGCTATATGTTTGTTTTACCCAATACGCAGCTAAACCTCTATAAAAAGAGGCATTGATGGTCCCCAAGTCATTCCGGGGATAATAAATAGAATGACTTGGAAAAACTGGTTTAACTGTTTACACTGAATAGTCACAAAGAATAGTAGCTACACACATATTGGAGAAACCCATATATACAAAAATACCAACATACTTCCTTATGTCTTGGCTGACTGCAATACTCAACAATTAATGTAGTACACACTCATTTTCTGTAAAACAACATATTCTACACTGGAGATACAGCATTTGTCACACACTCCATGTGCACCACACTTCATGTCAGTATTCTGTGTGGTTATGGTATTTCATCCTTCAGGCCGGCCAGTTTGCGCAACAGATGTGAGTACTACCACTGTTAAACAAATCTACATCAACAGTGTATTTAAAAAAAATGATATGCTCTAAATAAATGAAAATCACATAACTTTTTGGACTACTTGTTGATTTCAGCCGTCCAGCAGTGGTCGTAGCGCGGAGCTTCTCATCAACTCCACAAAGGATCCGGCCATATTTGGCATCACCTCTGGCAAGCTGTTGACACCCATCTTCTCCACACTGGCCGCTGTTAACTTTGAAGATGGTCTTAACACAGAATATGCTTTATGTTTCAAAAAATTCAATAAGAAAGATCCTATAACTAAATCTAAGGTATGTTGAAATAACAAAGCATTTTACGAGTACAGCACTAAAAACTGCTAATAGTACAGTCTAAGGAGATTGATTAACATAAGAATTAACCAATGGTATTAGAGATTATTATAGCTTGTGAATGCAACCGCAGGCGCTGCAGGAGCTGCTGGAGCTGACGAGGCAGAGCAGCAGCGAGGACGTGGTGGCCGCTCTGCCTGCCTGGGCCCACTTCTATCCTATACTAAGTGTAGACACGGATCGGAAAGTCAGAGAGTACACACAGGTCCTTATTATTATATTTTGATAGATGTAGAAAAATAAATAAATATTAAAATTTGGCTCTTGCTATCCACGAACATTTAACACGAGCGTCGCCCGCAAACTTCGTTCGCGCAAATTTGGACCACCCGTTACGCCAGTTTGACAGCACGGAATTAGAAAAAAGAGTAGCCTGTAATATGCCTTTCCATGTCAGCTACCCTCCAGTACCGTTTAAATTAGCCTAGCCGTTTTGGAGATTACCCGGAACAAACGCGGCTTGCGAACAGACAGGCAGACAGGAAAAAAATTTTAAATGTTATTTTCATTATCAGCAACCAAATACATCATCTTTCCTGGAATGTTTCTTTCATATTACAAACAGACACTCCAATTTTAGAAGATCAGAACAACCCAGGGTTAGATATCTCAGTTCAACAAGATTAATCCCGGAGGTCACCAGCAACATAAAAGGGTTACTGGTGTTCTCAGGGGAGCTCAGTCAGCCGGAGTGAAGCATGACCTGTCCTCACGCACAGAGTGCGCTAGCCGAGGTGGTGCGGAAACCATAACCTCGACTACTGCCACAGCGCTCGGCAAACATATACTTGTACAGAAGTGGATTTTAAGGTTTTTTTAGCGAGGCAAGGGGGCTTGCTATCGGCTAATCAGTCGGCCCTCGCGTCCGGCTTCTTTCCTTGCGTTCCCTTTACTCCGAAGTACACTTATCTCCAGTTTTGTTGACCCAATTTCGTCGTTACTTGTTTTCTTTGAAGAAGAAGGTAATAATTGTTTGTAGTTATTGTTCTGACTTTTTGTGTTGAATATGCCACGAAAAAGTAACCTTGTTATAATAGACTTGCGCGAACCTTCCCCCAATATGCCGCTTTTTGTCCAAGAAGTTTGCCGGGCGATATATTACCGAGTTCCTTTTTGTTTAATTTTTGATTAGAAATAACTTCTGGTCAAATTTACCACTTATCTGTTTGGGCAATTTTCTTTAAACCAGGAAAAAACGGTTTAGGCTCACATATTAACAATGATTTATTAGATATATGTCGTTGCGGAATTTCAGGTAGGTAGTTGATAAGCGCGTGTCCGTCTGCGCAGGCTTGCCACGCCG
>NW_013526938.1:32550-40514 GCF_000836215.1 Papilio polytes | reverse complement strand
GCAGCCGCCGCAGCAGCAGCGCCGCCAGCCCCGCCTCGGCAGTACACGCTCTTCTTAACATTGCCACCATGTGAATGTGCAACTCTCTTTTCATACTCATTTTGAGGTAAAAACATGTATCCATTTTTACCAAATTGACAAAGAGGGTTACATTTTTCACAAGTACCTATGTAAGTTTTTTATGTGGGTGGGTTTGATGTATTTAAATTGAATTGTGGCAGACTGGAGACTAAATAACTGAACTGATTTTGATGAATGACATTGTCAATTCGTCTTCTACCCGGGAATGACATAGGGTATATTACATCAGCACAAAACACCTACACCTAAAGACATGAGAATTAAAAAAAGTATTCAATTGAGTTTGACTAATAAAATTGTAGAAAAATTGAGTTTGACCGAGTTTGACTTGACACTAGTTTATTGACATAAGTTTATTTTATTTCTAAGTTTATTTGAGTGTTTTGAGCATATTTGTCTGTAAGATTTAGTAAGTTGGAGTTTCTTTTTTTTTTATTAAAGTTAGGTTTTTATTTTATACTTACTTGAAATAGATAGGTTGAGAAAAATGTAATCAGCATTATTGTGACAGAGAGAACTAAAAAAAGATCTTGAAATCTGCAAGAAAATTTAATAACATGGACATTAATAAGTCTAAACTGATTTTTGCAAACTGAGTCAGGGATTTATTGAAATAAAGTTCGATAAGCGACAGTTTGTAAGCAACATTGTGCTGCTGCCGACCAGCCGCCACCACCCTGTGCTTCAATTGCATTGTAATTTGCACTGTTGACGAATCATGAAACATTTCAATATACTCAACTTTGTGAAATTTCAAGAAAAAATCTGTGTAGTTATTTAATTGATATCCTGACAAAAAAATATGTTTATTGATTTTAACCATAATCAACATTTTAGCATCACAATATGGGACTAGCGAGAGGTGGCCACGTCAGTTAACTCTAACTTTATTATCATAAAACCGAGATACATACATAAATAACACAAGTAGTCCATCGCGGCTCTTTGGAAACAAACTAATACAATTAAATATAAGATCACAAAACATAAAAGTAAGTTGACTAAATAAACAGAATGTGTATCTTGGTGTCGACAATTTCATTATTTTAATTTAAAAAATACTACGTTCATTGAATATTTTCTTATGAAATTAACCTCGTATCATAAAGCTTACATCGTTAAATATTATGTTTAAATAATACATAATTGAAATAGAATGTCTTGACTGGACATGACAACTTGATTTGAGAGCAGTGTTGCCATTGAAAATTTTTACGACCGTGTACTTCTTGTAAAAAAGCTGTGTTTTTATGGAAAAAGATCATCAGTGGGTCGTAATTGTATTGTAGCACCTGTTAAAAAGGATGACTTTTCAATATAAGATAATGTCGCTATTTTAATATTTACAGTAAATGAACCGCTTTTTATAAAATCGTAAATGATTTATTTGAACTACATTAATCCCGATACAAATAATTCTTATTTAAAGAGTTTTTTTTTATTCAAAAGCTATTCGTAAGTGAATTTATTTCAGAAAACCAATGAATTATTCTATGATAGATCTTCCAAAAGCCGTAGATTCTGCTGCGGTCCTAGGATTGTGGGTGCCAGCCGTAGGTTTAGTAATTTGATGGCCCAAAACCCAAAAGCTGTAAAACGCGGCAATTGCTGTAGCATTGGCAACACTGCTTGATAGAGCAAACAAGATCAAGAGTATAGTCCGCCAAGGCTATTGTAGCACCTTTTTGAAATTGACAGGAAGGCACCTCTGAGCATTTAGGGTTACCAGCAAGCTATTATGTCCACATTAAAGAGAAAATCTTTCACTTTCAAAACGAAAACCCAAATTGTAAAGGAAGTACTTGTACCTTACAATGTAACTAGAAAATGCCCCAAACTTCGTTTGTCGGTTAGAAGGCTCTATAGTTAAAGAATCTTTGTAACAAACTTTAAGCAATGCACTCTCTTGAGACAGTTAGGGAAGGAATAGTCTTAACATAATAGAAATAGTCTTACTTAGCGCTCATCTACAGAATAATAGAAATCTTAATGATTGTTGTTTATAATCAACGCACAGTATAACAATGTGATATGGTTTAAAGTGTTCGTTTTAAAATTACATGATAATTAGTTTTTGATACATTACTGAGTACACACAGAATTGTAATTTCCTTATTTCGTAAGTAAATATGAAATGTATGTCAAGGAGGCCATACTTCCAGATGTACAAAACAAGTTACAATAAAGGGTCGATCACTTAAGCAAAATATATTTAAGTCAATTAGTACATAACAATTTTTTTTTAAAATTACAAATCTAAAAATATGCGTCGCCTTGAGAGTTAGTGAATTTATTAATCAATGGTAACAAATTCTAATTGCAACGGACACAAGATGATTCACATTTTCAAATGTAATTACTGGACTCTCCTACTTCTCAGCGATAAAAATATCTCCCACTTAAAAAAAAAACATTAACACTGTCATCACTTTATTTCATGGAATAACATTAAAAAGCCACACAAAATACATAAAGTAATGACGCGATGTGAACTGTCAAGTTATGTCACTATTACCCTGACATTAAATGTCACTTCTCATTTCATAAAATTTACCGGCTGCCAAAGAATTTTATAGGACTATATTTCAGTGCTTACCTAAATAAAAACTATAAGTGGAAATGAAATACTCGATTTTTTTTTAATAAAAATATGATAACACTTTGTGCAATACATGTAATAGTATTTAATAATATTTTTACGGTACTCCAAATTATAAAAATCTTTTAAAAACTCCTTATGCAAATCAGAAGTAATAATGTTGTGTTCAATTGACAGTTGGTTTCGCGGTATAATGAAAAGTATCTGACTTTGAATATTACTATTGTGTTGACGTTTACACTTTAAACTGATTAATTAATATTAAAATGTGTAACGCTACCGTAATCAACGTTCGTATAGACTTTATTAGGGTAAGTTACCCAAGTACCATTTTTCTGTGCAAAATTAAGTCTAAATCTGTCTATTCTCAACTTCCGTCAAGACAGGAAAAGGAAGTATGGTTGGTGATCGAAAAGATGGTGCTGTTTCTCTACATCCTTATCCTGTCTATAACTTTAGAGTGTATTGAATATTTTGAAAGCGCGAAATAAAAATAAAACTTTTTGAAAATACAAACCCATGGGTCTATTATGTCCTTTGTAAAAATAAATGAATTCGAATGTTTTATTATTCACAATGGCTTTATTGAATTTAATGTGTATTTTGTTTTTAAACATAGACTTATTGTAAAATGTTTAATAACTTTCCAGGATCATAAGCAATTAATTATCACATATCAATTAGAGATTTCTATAACCATATAACAAAAATGCCCTTTTTACTATATTGATAGGGTTAAAGATTCTTTTGAAACAAAATTTTTTCCAAGTAAAATAAATACAAGATAAAAATGAATGTGCACAAGTCATATAAATTATCAAATAACAAAGTAATACTGTAAAGAAATATTTTGTTAATTGTTTGTGCTACACCAAGCAGTGATGCATTAAGATATATTTTCACACATTTACAATTAATTTACACACACAATTACACAGATATATAAATGTGACAATGTATGTGTCTCCTTGATTCGTGATCAGCTGTAGTGTAAGACGCTTCACTAATTTTGATGTCATCACCCCTCAATAACATTACACCTCCGTGACTTTAGGATTATACAGATATAATTATACCTTTATTGGTATTGTCTTTCTTTAACTTCAGAAATTAATTTTTTAACCTTTAATTTTGGATTTTATTTTAGAAGCATTACCTTATGCACATGCTACCAATACAACACATTTATTTGATAATGTGAACCAAGTCAAAAAAGACATAAAACGGCAAACCAATGCTTTTACTAGTTAAGAGCAAAAAGATATACTGAATTTTAATAAATTATATGTGCAGGTGTGCTAAGATGACATCAAACTTCGGCACGGATGATCTGATTGTGCAAATCACTGCACCACAAGTTATTTCGGTAAGACAATCAATAATCTCATAGTTTTTGTATCGGCCAGTTTCTTTTTTTATTAATATTGTTACAATAAATTCAAGTACTCAAGTGGCTTTGCTGAGACATCGATGTCAAAAAGAAGTTAAGGAATCACAGCTAAGATAGGTGAATCCGCCGAAGTCAGTATTTGCTTTGCACTGTGCAGGCGGAGGTGGCGGCGGGCGCGGGGGGCGCTGGGGGCGCAGGGAGCGCGGGGGGCGCCGAGCTGGGCCGGCGGCTGCTGCTGGCGGCGCGCGTGGGCGACACGCCGGCCGTGCTCGACCTCATGGTCAAGGGCGCGCCCTTCACCACCGACTGGGTGCGTTCCTTAGGCTGCCTACTAATCAATTTTAGGACACGGTTTGACTCTTCTTGTCGGTCGTGTGTCGAAGAAACACAACGGTATTTTATTTTATCTAGTGATATAGGTATTACAAAAGCATTTTCTCGAATATTAAGTACAAAAAATATAGTATACTAGCTGTTGCTCGTGACTTTGTCCGCGTGAAATTTGAATGTTCAAAACTTACGGTCGCCTCTTTTTGCAACCTATTACCAAAAATATTAACGTAGTAGTAATCTACGTAAAAAAGAAATATAACGAATAATTCGCTGATCCGATTTGTGCCCTGATTTTTCCGTTACCCTGATTGTTTGTGTTAGCGGTAGAACATATTCTAAACAAATCTAGTCAAATTCAAAATATTGTAAAAGACAATTTTATTCTACATTAAATTCTCCTGGTAACAAACGCATTTATTTGGAGAAGGATTAATACTGAAACAAAGAGAAGAACGTCAGAAATAGCGTGCTGTTTTTAATTCATTTTGTTAACAAAAAAGTTAAAGCTTAGTGATTTTTTAACACCGGCGTCCAGAAACACGCTGTTCATTAATAGTTCCTAAACATTAGTAATAATAAAATATAGCCTTTGTTACTCACAGATCAATTACATTTCTCATGGTATAAGAACTTTTAAAATCGGCCCAGTAGTTTGTGCGTGAATCAAATACATACAAAAATATAAATCTTAGCATAGACAGGCTGTTTCCCGCTGACATCGTAAGCTCGGAATATAAAAAACATTATTTTCTCGTAGCGCTTCATGGCACTTTTGACATAATATGTATAGAAGATATAGACGGCTGTATGTACCTTATTAATAGTACATACAGCCTCGCTCCAAAGGGGTGAGGTGAGGCTAGCCGAGGCCCCCCCCCACGCCCGTGTCGCAAGTTTAATCATATTTCCGAACAAGGAATCTGGTTTGTGGTTTTGGGCGAAGAAACGCGTCTTTCGAGGTTAACATGGACCGCGTCGTTAGGGCGGTGTACTATAGGATGTACTGCAATGTACTGTAACGGCGCCAGCTGGGCACGTCGCCGCTGCACCTGGCGGCTGCCAACGCGCACGAGGAGACGTGCGCCGTGCTGCTGCGCGCCGGCGTGTCGCGCGACGCGCGCACCAAGGTGGACCGCACGCCGCTGCACCTGGCCGCGCACGCCGGCCACGCGCGCGTGCTGCGCCTGCTGCTGCGTCACGGCGCCAACGTCGACTGCAGGTGCGCCGCGCGCCGCTACACCACCTAATGGCTCAACATTCCTTTGCTAAAACTCAACACCTCATATTGAATTCTGATACGCGTGGAGGAGGTCCCCGACATCTCGTTTTTGCTTCTAGTCCCATCTATATGTATTAGAAGTCAAGATGGGGTCCTCTGTTATCGAATGCCAAACGTGACACTACAACTAGTAGTTAAATACAAAACCACGTCAGTAAGACTGACTTTACCAATGTTGTATCGATAACCATGCGCACCTCCTTCCCCGCACTCCTAAGCGCCCGTGAGCTGATCAATTTTTATGTAGTTTTTGTAATGTACGTCACAAATAACTAGTCATTTAATAATAAAACATAACAAAGTAGTTTTAAAAAGAAGTATAGGTCGTGTAAAGAGACATGATGGCAGTAGCAGTAGGTGGTGCTCGTGCACAAGCCGTAGTTTGCGAGAGGAAACGAGTTTTTTGTTTGCGTGGCAGGGACATGCTGCAGATGACGCCGCTGCACTGGGCGGCGGCGCGCGGGCACGAGGCGGCGGCGCGCGCGCTGCTGGCGGCCGGCGCCGACGCGCGCGCGCGCTGCAAGTTCCGCAAGACGCCGCGCTGCCTGGCGCTGCGCGCGCGCGCGCCGCGCCTCGTGCGCCTGCTGGACGACGCGCTGGCGCAGCAGGAGCTCGCCGCCTCGCTGCGCCCCATTGCACCCGGTGCGCGCACCACACCACATACACCACACACACCACACACACACACCCCGCATGGATACAAAGCTTACGTTACGTTTCTTTTCAGACAATACTTTGACGGAGGATAGCACAAACCAGAATAGTTTCGAAACTGTAACACGTGAGTAAGGCGTTATTCGTATAAACCATTCATGTTTGGCTTCTTCGTTCTGAAAAGTCACGAACCGGATTAAAATAGCTCATTCATACAGCTTTCCTTTTGTAGCGTTATATATGTAAATGTCTTAAAAAAGTTTTGAAGATATCACAATTACAAATAACAAGGCGAGTCAGTGAGAGGAGGCGACAGATATTAATTTCATTCATTCAATTAAGAATTAATCAACTTATCAATGATTAATCAATAAGATACTTTCAACTTTGTAAAATGTACGTATCTACTTTCGATACGACATATTCGATACTAAAGTAAATCTGTATATCTGCTTGGTATGTTTTGGTAATTTTTTTTTTATGAAAATTTAATATATAAATATTTACATTTTCTCGAAGCTAAGACAAGATAGGTTAATGTAAATTTGAACATGAAGACGCCAGCCACAAGTGTCGCACGTCTGTGCCGCTCGCCGCGCAATGCCACCCCCTGGGAGTACATTTAGAGGAGGAGTCCACTATCTATATCCTATTTTATTGCGTCACCTCCTCTGTTGAGAGCAGCGGCCGCATCAGTTTCGGGGAGTGGTGGATGGGGAACAGGTGGTAGCCGCTGGTTTCCCACTATGTGATATAAAAAGGGAGAGTTGTGATCCGCCGCTAAGTCCAACTTGATCGGCTACAAGAATCAGTTATGATTTGGCGAATTGTTGCCGGAATGCGGCCAGTGTTGTGTCGAGGTGAGGCTGAGCCGCCGCTTGTTGCAGGCCTGCACGGGGGGGACAATGTGAACAACCTCAAGAACCCACAAGAAAATAATGTTAGAGCCGAGAGCAAGTCCGAGGTATGTGCCGTGTTATTTTGACTGAATATATATCGCTATATGGCAATGTGGCCGTCCGCAGCATCACTTAATCACCGCCCCTAAAGAATAGGCAGATTTAAAAATTAAGGTTTATCTTTCGCCTTTCGTTTGTTTTTCATGTAAAAATAACGACTTGAAATAGTCGACGGCAACATAAAAATAAGGTATTTTACTCATTTTATTTAAAAATGTAGATGACAATATTCATCACGATTGAATTATGATCGTACGTAGAGAAGGTCTAATTTTATGTGTGTGCATCTGCAATTGTGGATGTCTATGGGCAACGGTCACTTCGCCTATTTGGCGGATTTAGGTGGCCGATTGCTCGTTTGCCACCTTATGTTATAAAAAAAAGGTTTATATTCAAAATTGCATTTTACTGTAAAATTTACGGTTTTAATAATTTTTATTATGTGAATTGTCATGTTTTATTAAAAAAAATTAAAAAATTTGCATTTTACAATTCTTTGAAAAAGACCTATTTCATATGTTTTGTATTGCTAGATAGCTATTGACGGCCTCGGGTCCTCAAGTTGCACTGAGCCGGTTATCTGTCCTTTAAGAATCGCCCTGTATAAGAATTTTTGCATATCGTTAGGTGCGAGCAGAGGGCGCGGCGAGAGCGGGGGGTGCGGTGGGT
>NW_013526938.1:23251-29705 GCF_000836215.1 Papilio polytes | reverse complement strand
TTCTCGTCGGCGGAGTAGATCTGGTTCTCCTTGCGGATGCGCACGGCCTCCATGCGGCGGTGCCTGCGAACATACTTACACATTTATAAATGTAGGGGATAGTTCAAGAGCTCAGTGATGTAGAATATTTCAAGTAAATATGAAATTATTTAATTTTGGCCCGTGCGTCCAAATAATGATCAACACAGTAATTTATGATTTTTATACAATTACTATTTTAAAATTGATCTCATGTTTAATAAGAATAGAGCTTAAAAAAAAATATTTGCCTTACACTTAGGTCTATATAGAAATAAATTTGAATATATAAGGGCAAGAATGTGGAACTTTTTCATACAAAATATCTATATAATTTATAATAAATATAATATTATAAAGAGGTAAGATTTGGATTTTTGTATGTACTGAAACTCAAAAACTACTGGACCGATTTAAAGATTTTTTTAGAAAATTTATAGCCCGTATTTTTCATTATTTTTTTTAAATTTCACTCGGGCAAAGTCGCGAGCAACAGCTAATGTATAATAAAATTGTAAAGTCTATGTAGAGTAACAAAAAGTAACTGGACTTTATGTATTCATGTGGCTTATAACATAAAACAAATTAATTCCGAAAATGGAAATTTGCATCGCGTTTTCCGAGACTACACTTTATATACAATATATCACATCAAGTAATGTTGCAAACGATTTCATTCAAATAACTCGTGTGAAAATTTACATTCGTAATTGTTTTCATTTAAAAATAAATGTAAAACAACTAAAGTTTCGAATGAACAATGGCATGTTTGATATTTGCTCAGTGCAATACTCAAAAGATCGCCTGAGAGGTTTTATATGAACTGCCTAAAAAAGGAGTTGAATTTTGCACAATGTAGCGCATGGGTAGCGCATGGGAAGCGCATGAATAGTGCATGGGTAGCGCAAGGATAGCGCATGGGCAGCGTCGCCCGCACGCACCTGCTGCCGCTCATCACGTAGCCGACGGACTCGTAGGCGGCGATCTCGTCCGAGGTGAGGCCGATCTCGCCGCGGCGCGGGATGCGCTTGCCCTCCGCCACGAAGGCGGCCATGGCGGCGCCTTCGCCCGGCAGCAGCGCGCGCCCGAAGTCGCGCGGGCCCAGCGCGCCCCCCGCGCCCGCCGCGCCCGCCGCGCCCCCCGCCTCGCGCGCCGCCGGCCCCAGCGCCTCCTCCGGCGAAGCTGCACTCGCTACTCCCGATTTCGAAATACTTTCTGCTTCGTGCTCCTCTGTGAATGATGGTAATGAGGCTACTCAGTAAATACAATTATAAAAATGTGTCATCGAAGCAGTGTGATGAAACGAATTAAACGTTTGCTGTTATAATTTTTAACATATTTTAATCTTAAACTGCTGAACAGATCTCGATAAAATTTGGCATAGATGTAGGGTATAGTCACGTATAGTATAGGAAGAACACGTAGGCTAAGTAGCCTCAAAAGTTAGTGCTTTTTGATTCCCCGCGGATGGAGTCGAGGGCGAAAGCTAATATGCCATAAATTTAAGTCACTTCACTGATACTAATAACGTATAACAACGTGGGAGCGTGCGAGTGAGTGAGTGAGTGAGCGAATAAATGAGTGAGTGAGCAAGTGAAGAAGTGAAGTGAACTCACGTCCCTTCTCCACCCAGATGTCGTCGCTGGAGGAGGAATCGCTGCTGGAGCTCTTGGACTTTTTCTTCTTTGCTTTCTTACGTGCCTTCTTCACTTTTTTAAGTTTCTTTTTCAGTTTCTTTAGTTTAGTTTTTGTGTCCTCTTTGTCCTTGGATTTTTTAGATTTTTTCTTTTCTTTACTATTATCTGTATGTCTTGACTGTGAAGCCTCTTCATCAGAACTATAAAATTAGCAGAATTATAAACAAATCATTATAACTGGTTATTGTGTTACAATAAATAGGTTTGACTAAGTAAAGAAAGCATTGTTACCGAACATGGCCCTTTCTTTACGCTCCTTTTTGACTTAGCCTGTCTATTACCTCTAGGGGTATAGAATATAGATGTCCGATTACATACCTACCTCTAAGAAAAACATAACCTTCTGTATAATGTCAATTAATTGTCATCAGTAACTACTATCAGAAATAGAATGGGGAAAATAAGTTAGAAGCCAAAATGTATTGACAATACTATAAATACATACAGAGTTACATTATTACTATACTCGTATAACAGCCCAGACTGTTGTAAACAAATGACCTCCGCTACAATTCAGTAGTCATTTCATAGTAAGTACAAACTTGTGGTGTCATCCATTAACAACATAACTATATCCCTCAACTTACGAAAACATCCTTTGTTAGTGGAGCCTCTCACACTTACAATTCAACCGATGAAACTAGCACTAAATTGTTCAGTTGCTTCTTTATAAAATAGAAGAACTCACTCTGGTCTGAGTGGTGACTTGCCCCACACAGAGGACACCCCGACTTGTCCGATGTGTTCCCGCTCCTCGCGCCGCGCGTCCAGAAACTCTTCCTCCTGTGGCTTGTACCTGCCCCGCGCCCCCGGCCCCGCGCTCGCACCACCCAGCCCTACAGTTAATTACCAAATGTATTATTTTACTTACATATACTAAAGAGAACTTCTAGTTTAGTTTTATTATTGATAGATGATGTACTTATATGCCTACATCTGCATGAAAATATACACCACTTTAATTTGTTACATTTGTGAAATTTTCTATTGCAAATGACAAAAGGACTTGGACATTATATACAAATTACCGTTGCCATAGTAATCTTGGTTCTTTTATGCCATCAGCTTGTACTTTTTGTCCTTTTCTCTCATGAGAGTTTTCAAATCATTCTCTCACTAAGATTAAAAGTGTGAAAATGTATAGCCTAAAGTTTATCATATGTGTAGGCTTTTTTATTTAAAAAACACTTATTGAAAAACATAAATTGCTGGCGTGGATAACTAAAAAGTGTTTACACTATATTACATTAAATAAAATATTTACATAAATAATTGGTTAACAACTATAAACTAAAGTAATACTTGACCACCCGATGTCAAGTAATGTGCTCAAAAGATAGTATGAGCTAGCTTAGCAAATGCATATTCACCATGTGGAACTTTAATCATTCTTTGATGGAAACACAAATACCGAATCCTGATTCCAGTCATATTACGAGTATGTACATTTGTATACCATGAGCCAGATTTAATAAGCCCCAACCACAAACTGACAATTTGTGTTGGGATATATTCCAGCTAGTCTTGGGTAGTACATGTACGATGTACTAATAAGTAATGTTACTTGGCACTGTACTAAAAGTAAGGTTATAGAACGGCTTTTGTTAATCAGATTTGGCACTTTTAGTACAGTACTACACAATATCTGTGTTCGCTTCATCATTGTTTGATTTGATTGAATATTTGCCAGATTGAAGCATCCACTTTAGGTAATGAGAATCAAAAGTGAAACATATGTTTGACCCTGCTTAAAATGTAATGTGAAGTAAAGCCCTCATTATATTCTATTCATGATATTGTGTTCTCACAAATCTGAAGTACTAATGGTACTAAAATTGTGTATTAGTACGTTTTCCCAATTGTATTAGCATGGTGTGCACTTGCAGATCTCCGATTAAGCCCAAGACTAATTCCAGCACTAGAAATACTTCTATACTATAACTTACTGCTACTACTATTACTATAATATTCAGCTACAAGTAAATAGAACATTTTACCTGAACCAAGCCCACCACCATTACAATCTCTTATGGAACTCCGACCACGGTCAAAGTCGTTATGGCGATTTTGTGGCGCATGCGACCTCTCCCTGGTCCCGGAGCCGGGGGCGCCCCGCCGCGCTCCGCTGCGGTCGCGCTTCCGTCTGTCCCGGCTGCCACTGCGCGCGCGGCCGCGGCTTCTGCCGCCGTGCTCCTCTCTACTGCGGTGGCTACTGCGTTCGTCATCACTTCCCATTTTGCTTGTCCTTATGCTATATAAATAAATAAAATTAAACTCAACTTATTTATTCCACATCCTTGAATAAATAATAATAGTTTTAACACATTGAGAAACTACTGTTTTGAGTTTACACTGCTACTGTTAGATTTTTGACATTGACAAGGTGGCGCTTACTAGTATTTAGGGTTACCAGTAAGTTAATATTTCCACATGTTAAGGAAATTCTTTTCTTTTGATAGGTAAAATCCTTTTAACGAAGTACTTGTACCTTAGTAATATATAATAACTTGGAAATATTCTTCTATATGTGACGGGCTTTTGGAGAAAACTTTTATTCTTTACATAGAAAGTAAGGGGAGGAATTGAGATAACATTAATTGTCTTACTTAGTGTTTCTCTTAAGAATAATAGAGTGTTTTACCTACCAATAAAACTTACCTATTATTTTTCCTTGAGATATCCGGAATCCATCTTGAGTCTAGCCTTTCGTTTTCCTTGTGTTTGCTAGTCAAGCGAGCCCCTCTCTTATGTTAGTGGCGCCACCTGGCGCCCGATGTGCTAACTTCCCCCTGATGCGCTCAATCGCTAGCTCAGGGCTCAAGTAGCTTTTTTTCGTCATTATGCGGCGTATGTACCAGGTAGGAGTTATCTGGATTCCGGATATCTCAAGGAAAAATAATAGGTAAGTTTTATTGGTAGGTAAAACTCTCTATTATTTGTTCCGTCATCGATATCCGGAATCCATCTTGAGTAAAATGTTTGATTTCTCCTGGTACAAAACTTATATTGATGCTATAATGTGTAATATTAGATAAGGTACGTGAAAATTACTTAATACAGATGTTTAGCAGAACCCACATAGGTAAAAGTAAATTTTGTGACAAGGAAAAATTGTGTTAATTGTAGTAATTAAATAAATCTATTTTAATGTGATCCAAATGTATAATATAATCAAATCTATTATACCGATTTAAAATATTTTGACAAGGAAACTTTTAAGTTGTTTTCCTTTCCATGTCTTTATTCTGCCTGTGATAATAGGTCCTAAATGTATGATCTTGCTTCCAATTGCCAGTAAAGAGTATCTGGTCCATAGTGTAATTCTCTATCCAATTTAATAAAACGAGACCGCTGAACGTACGGAACCTGGAGGTGCCTCCACACCTGCCTCACGCAACACATTCTTAACCCATCCACCAATCAAAGTTCTCGTAGCTAGTTTAGACACTCCTCTTGTTAAGGTTAAAAATTCCTTCACAACGTCGCTGCACAGATACTTTTAAAAATATACGAATCCAATATAAGATTTAAATTTAATTCCGGATGTGGCTCGAAACGCCAGCCCGACTGCCTATGTTCAGCCGTATTTGTTTTTGAACCAAAGTCAGATCACAAAATCAAAGAATCTCCTTCGTCTATTAGGTGCTCCGGTCCAATTCTAAGGAGGGTGAGGTCGTGTACTCGCCGACCCGATGCAAGCAAAAGCAAAATTGAGACTATTTATAACTTTAACGTTCTAAAAGTTACTACGATATACTAGTCGCTAACACGTCTGAACACTAGGAAAAACGACGCTATAATGACGAACGAAAGCAACTTGAGCCCTGAGCTGAGAACGATTGAGCGCCTCAGGGGGAAGTTGACACATCGGGCGCCAGGTGGCGCCACTAACATAAGAGAGGGGCTCGCTTGACTAGCAAACACAAAACGGAAGGCTACACTCAAGATGGATTCCGGATATAGATGACGGAACAAATAATAGAAATTAAGAATGATTATCATCGCATACTGTTTTATTGAGCTATTGTATGAATTCTTAAAATTATTTAATATTCTTTGGTTTTCGTTGTCGTGCTTCGAATTATTTGCGGATTCAGGGTAAGGAGGGCTCGGGTTATGGGCCTTACCAGGCGGGTAGGGGAATGGATGGAGGAAGCTTCCCCTCTGTATTTTAAGACCTCTCTCTCACACTTTTTCTGTCTCTATTTCTGACTTGTATTTATTTAATTTTTAATGTTGAAAAAGGCTATACTTGTAACCCATACGGTTGGGTTAATATCTTAGAGGGAACTTATAAATCGTCTTCGAACAATGACATTAATATAGGAAAGGAAGTACAAGTCATGACATCAATGACTATAGTGTGTCTAAGTAATTTAAATTTGTTTGACTATGCATTTCAAATTTAGTAGGGATAGGTTTTGTAAAATCAGTCATGAATCTTATCGATTTTCGATTTTTATTCCTATAGAAGTTAGAATCGAAAGATTTATAGTTATAACTTGTGAATTTATAAAAAAAACACCGTTTTCTCGATTTAATAATGAACTGTAGAACCATTACAAATAATGAGAGTAAATAAATATTATTTACTACTACAGCCGTGCGTAAACGAATTGGATTTCGCTATTATTTCTGTCATTGTCATTAATGCTACTGCGTCCACGGGACTTAACATATGTGAATTATTTGCTAAACATTTTTCCTCAAATTTTACACCATCAACAAATAGTCCAATA
>NW_013526938.1:18899-22557 GCF_000836215.1 Papilio polytes | reverse complement strand
AGAATAGTAATTGCTCCATGTTTGCCGACGACATCAAAGTTTATAAATGTGTACAGAGCTCTGTGGATGCTAGATTACTCCAGGACGATATTAATTCTATTCAGAAACGGTGTGACAAGAATAAAATGGTTTTAAATGCCCAAAAATGTATACATATAATAGTAAATGTATTTACTAAAAAATCTAGGCCTTTTCCCTCTATTTATTCAGTAAAAAATGTTGTTTTACATGAGGTTTCTACTGTACGAGATCTGGGAGTTTATTTAGATCGTAAGCTTTCATTTACAAATCATATTGACTATATCGTCGGCAAAGCAAACAAAACTCTAGGGTTTATCAAAAGGTGCTGTAAAGATTTTGAAACCATTTTGCCTTTAAAATACTCTATAACGCGCATGTTAGGAGCCCGCTTGAATACGCCTCTCCAGTATGGAACCCAATGTATCAATGTCATGTTGACAGAATAGAAAGAGTTCAAAAAAATTTTACTAGGTATTTAGCTTACAAAGATAGGGCCTGTCCGCGCGAGCTGGATTACGACAACAGATTAGAACGTTTTAAAATGACGTCTTTGAGTCATCGGAGAAAAACAACAGATATAGCGTTATTGTATAAAATAGTGAATGGTATAGTTACAGTCCCTGAACTTTCTAGTGAAATTAAATTAATGGTTCCACGCAACTCGTCCAAAAGACGGAGTAGAAAGAAAGACCTGTTCATGATTAGTCGTTATCGTTCGAACGTAGGCAGAAATGCACCTATTAACAGATTCTTATCTGAATTTAATAAAATTATTAATTTTTTTTTATTTCATTTACATTTTTTCTGATACTACATCATCATTTCTTAGAAAGTTAAGTATAAAAGTTCCATCATAACCACTTAAATATTTATTGTTATTGATTGTAATTTTTGAGATATAAGGTAATTTTTACACATTGTTTGTTTTTATATCTGCGAATGTTGTGTTTGCCTGTAAATGAAACAAGTTTATGTTTATACTTTTTACTGAGATTTAACCTGTAAATCTATTTTAATATGTTTTGTTGGCATTCCTGTAAAAATAAATAAAATAAAATAAAAATAAAATTACTAAATTCTCTACACTATATTCAATATACCGAATATCGATAGTTCACAATTGTTTGCTATGCGTGTTTGTTTCGTCACAACGATACCTTTCTAATATGCATAGATAGATAGATAGATAATATCAATAGATTTTCTGCCCTTTGGTTTTGATTTTAATTGCATGGTATGAATGTGCCGGAATTTTTTTTCAAAAATTCTCATGAAAGTTTGAGTTGAGTTTGATGACCATTTCATGGGAACCGTGACTATTTTCGGGATCAAAAGTAACCTGTGTGTTTTTCCAGATTATCCTCTACATCTATGTCAAATTCCATCGAGACACCTTTAGGCTATAAACTCGGAAGCAATCCATCTATCCAAAATGTGATTTAAGTAATGTTTTCTTTATTACGATTATATAATTATTAATTATTAACCTATCCATATCCCAGAGAATACATTTATTTTCAATTCGTAATATAAACCGTATCGAATACAAAATTAGAATTGAGCTGTGGTCCGGTAAAACCACAATTTTCCTCATAATCAATCATATTATTCCTGAGCTTATGAAATTTTACATAATTTCTGCGACAAGACCAATTTTCCTTTGAAACTTGATTTGCACATAAATTGAGTTGTGGAATGAGAACGGCGGACACTAGAAATAACTTAACTATGAGGTATTTTACGCCAAACGCACATTCAAAAATCTTGTGTTTTCAATTTCAGAAATATTTGAGCATGTTCTGGCTATATAAATTATTGATATGAACATTAAGTTATTTACGCGGAAATCTGTTAATACGGAATAATACTATTTTTTCTTTTGCGCTAATCCAGATCCATTTATTCCTTATGAAGACTTGTTAAAAAAAAATAGAATATTGTCACAACGTCTTGATTTGTTTTGGTATGTTATTATTCTTTTTTAGAATTTGCCCGCAAGTTCGTCTAAAATGGGCCCGCTGAGTAATACAGTATTAAAAAAGAGTTACCAATATCTTACATTTGTTTAGAAACTATTTGTTCTATACTTGTGCCAACAGTACACTCGGTCACTCCCCCGCTCCCTTTCTAGGCTGTTGGAGGATCGACGACAACAAATAGATAAAGCGTTGCCAATTGAAATTATTGATTTTTATTTTAACATTCTTCAAGGATTATGATAATAACTTGTAAACCTTATTTGTTATAAATTTAATTAAAAAATACATGTTAAGTATAAAAATTGCCGTAGAAAATACAGAATTGCAAATGCGCGTCGCGCACCATGATCCGGCATTCGTAGCGCTTCCCTAACGCTGTAGAGCCCAGTAACGACGCGTAGCAGTTTGCGTGGCTCCGCCACTATGCGTTAGAGGAGCAGAGGGGTATAGTGGGTATGTCACTATACGGGGAGAATCCCACATAACTACCGCGCTCCCTCGGGCGGGGAGTATGCATAAAGCCTTCCCCTCTGGAAAAAAAGATCCGTAGCACTTTAGCATGTCGTAGTAGTTGGTAACGGTCCGTAGCGCTTCGTAGTAATTGATAACGGTCCGTAGCGCTTCATAGTAGTTGGTAACGGTCCGATCAAGGTGGATGCGGCGGGCGCCGAGGACGCGTTCAGCGGATACGCAGCACAGCAGCATGCAATTCTTTGAAAAATCTCATAGATCATAGAAAAGAGTAATCTGTTTTATATTTCTGCATCAGAGTTATAACATTATTCGATACCTCAACAACCTTTCTTCTTTCAAATTACAAAAAGAATTGTAGTTTAAAAGGCGACGTTATATTCATTCAAGGCGACGGCGAGTGTCGGCTTATCTCGAGAACGGGTCAAGGTCGCGTCGGAAGCGGCCTGTCCTGCTCGACAGCTATTTGACCTCGCGGCAGCAGAGATGCTTGTGTAGCGCGTTCATGCCCCGCGCGCCCGCCGCCGCTTACCGCCGCCTACCGCCGCCTACCGCCGCCCACCGCTGTTCGCCTCCCGCACCGGAACACACACAGCTATCTTCTCTTATCAGTATAGTCGACGCAGCTAAAATGTTCACATCTTCGTCTTATCTCCATGCCTGTCTCCCAATATTTAAATATGACAGCGTACCTTGAATAGTCGGTGTCCTGTGGCGTCATGTTGTTTCGTACTTACAAGTACAAGTTGTAAAAATATTTTTTGAACTAGCTGTTCACGTGCAACTTCATGCACATGTAATTATAAAAACTTCATTTTCTTGTCTACATTTGTGAAACTCACCACTATTCAAAATGTAAATTTAAATGACAACGAAGGCCTTTCACATAGGATAACAATTACTTTTATATATTAGCTTTAATTTTTTGTCCCTTTTGCGGATGACAGTTTTTTCCAAATCTTTTACTCCCTAAGTTTAATAGCGTCAAACTATATAGCCTAAAGCGAGTCGTAAGTGTAGGGCCTTTTATTTAAAAAAGAATAAACTGTTCCAAAACATACCGACCTCAGTATATTTTCTATACTATGCAGTATATTGTGGGAGACTTTCACTATTGTTGCTATTTGCGGGAAGAATAACACTCGGAGTCCAGATTTGTAATGTCTTTATTTTCTAATTAATTAACT
>NW_013526938.1:0-15408 GCF_000836215.1 Papilio polytes | reverse complement strand
AAACAGTGGCCATTCAGTCACAAAAAAAAAAAAAAATGTCTGCAATAATGCTGATAGAAAATAAGATAAGTTCTGTACATAGTTACATGCAGTATACAGTTCATTATTACTTAATTTGTCAACTTAAAATATTAAAACGGAAGGTAATGCTATCCACATATTGGATGATGCTTTAGACGTATTCCTTATTTTTTTTAATAATAATTTAAACAGTGGAAGAGCCCGCTTTACCATTTTGGCGGATTTCGGTAGCTGCTTGCTCGTTTGCCACGTTATTGTATAAAAAAAATAGTGCTCGCCTGCAATGTTGCAATGTCGTCCATAATGTTCCCACGTGCACTACCTTTAGGTCAATGTCCCGACAAAGTCGGTATAGCCGTTCCGCAGATAGCTGTGGCCCCCAATGTCGACAACACATAATTTAAAAAAAGTTGCCTGTATTATACCCATCTATATTAGCTCTCCAGTAAAAGTCGCATCAAAATCAGCCTAGCTGTTTCTAAGATTATCCCAAAAAACCACTGTTTGCGGACAAAAAGACAGAGACAAATTTATTTAAAACCGGTTTTGCGTTATTAGCTGCATAAATACATTATGTTCAAGTAAAAAGTTTTTTTTTTGTCGATGTTACATCCAGACTGGCACTCAAAATTTTATTAACTGTACCTATAGATAAGGTTTTACATGCAAGCGGGGACCTAAATTCGCCGAAACAGGATAAAAAAAGTTTGCGCTGCCTGTGCGCTATAGCTGTACCGGTGCTATGCTATAACAGTTGATGCGAGTGTCACACTAAAACCTTCATAAGTACAATGTGAAAGGGTGGGTACCTTCGCAGCCGCCCCCGCCCCCACCCCACCGCCCCGGCCCGCGTACTACTTGTGCTGGCGCGCCGCCAGCGGCGAGGGGCCATTGTACACATTTAAAGAGCAATGCCATCAAACCATCTTATTATACAGATTTGGAACACAATATTATTGGAATTCCTTTACTGAACTTTAGATTATTTGTTAGATAAATTCACTGTGGACACGAGCCTCGAGTGCCGCAATCGACGGTAGATGGTGGATCTCCTGCCACAGCCTCCAGGAAGTCCCGTGTCCATCACTCTCACGCCCGTGCAGATAAATTGCAGTGCGGTGAGACGCACGGGGTTCGCGGGGTGGAGGTGCGGGAGGGGCGCGCAACTGGGTCAACAATTCACCGTTGACCTATTTGTAACAGATCGTAATCAAATCTCAAGTATTAATATTACTTACGCTCTTTATCGCCGGCAGTGTTTAGAGAACCTCTACATATATTGTTCGGGAACTTTAGTGGTTTTATTGTCCTTAAATTGTAAGTAACCAAAATACTTTGAAACTGTTGCCATCGTTACATACACATCACTGTCATTCGATCAATATTCTAAATGATGGTGCCCGTAGTCTTCTTTATTATGTATGTAAGTACTACTAGTTTGATAAGAATTGAAGTGGTATTGATTTTTCCTCTGTACCCCCTACTACTGTTCCCATAGTCTGCCGCTGCCGTATGTCGGTGTAAGTGTTGGAAAAAAATCAGCTGAATAAATAAAATTAAACCTTTTTGTATTTTATTAGTATTGTCACTGTATCCAATTATAATTATAATTTCTTAGCCGTTCATATGTGTTATGGATTTATTTTCAAACAAATTGCTTCTACTCTACTCGTACGAGCAGCAATGTACATGCAATTAGGTATATCTTTCTTAGATGGGTGGATGGATATTTATAAGAGTTGATGGCTTAAAAGACTAAACGGAGCTCTATGATATTTAGCATAGATGCGGAGGATAGTCTAAAAGAACACATAATCTACTTACTTTCATTTTTTAATATAAGCGGACGGAGTCACGGGCGAAGGTAGTAATGTGATAAAGTTGTGATATTCTTAGATATCTACAATGCCACATCGAGTATACATCATAACTTTTGAGTCCGGCTATCAGATAAGGTCAAGGGCGAGTGCTACTCTCCGGATCTTGGACCAGATAGTGATATTAAATCTTGTGGCGTTTTGTAAAGTTGTGGAACATCTGATCAGTAAATAACAGTTATTCACTGAGGCATCAGACATATCAGGCATCGTAGCATCTTAGCACAATAGCACGTCAAAAGGTTTCTAAAAATTTCAATTTAAAACTCCTCGTGTTGAACAATTGCAGAAAATCACATATATTATAAAACATTTTTATGATTCTAATGTTCATTCGAAGTCAATATTGCCTAGTGGCAAGCGACTAACGGCAAGGGGCTACGCTTCACAAGCAGTGGTATAAAACGGTTTTTAATTTGTTTATTTATTTAACTAGATTTCACTTTTTTTTTTAAATTTATGATCCATACCAAGGATTAAAATTCAAATGGGTTCAGAATAAGTAAGTTAATTGTCGATTCCGCATATCGCTCTCATTGGCACGTGACTCGCATGCTTCCTGCCGGAGATGCTCCGCGCCCCGCTCTCTTCGCCCCGCGCCTTGAAATCTTCGCCGTGTACTACGAGTACGCACAAAAATATTCATGGTTCGAGTGACGACTGCGATAGAAGCTTTAAAAATAATATTTGAACATGAACATCACAAAACCTCATGTCCAATTGCAATTGAAGAGGTCTATGAACAACAGTCGCTTATATTTTTGCGGATTCGGATAGCCGCTTACGTAGAATTTAAAAAAAAAGTAAGTAGAATATGTGTTCTTCCAGACTATCCACTACATTTACTTATGACAAATGTCATCGACATCCGTTCAGCCATTTAGGCTACAAACTTTAATAAACGCCCATCCATCCAACTAAACATTTGCATTTATAATATTTGTAGGAAGTAAGATTCAGTACTTTCGTCAGTAAAAGTAAGAAATTAGCGTCATTTCATAGTTTTAACTAGCAATAAGTTACGATTCGGTTAACAGTTACGTCTACTCTTCCGCTGGCAGCAGCAACTAGTTTACAATATTTTTTCTTTTTATATGTATACTTTGTATGTTTTTTTTTAATACTGAGCGGACGGAGTTATGTAAAAAAGCTAGTAGAAAACAAATAAATTTTCGCTTGATAGTTTGTTTGAAATTATCTTAATGTTCTAAACTATAATGTTCGACTTAATTTAAAATTATCTAAAGCTAACTTTATAATCCAGCATGTTTTTAATATCATATTGTAATCTAACCTAACCTATCTGGTTTGATTTTTGTTGTTATTATATTTACCAGTACTAAGGTTACATTATGAGTAATCTCTGGTACATGTGACGTATTTCTTAGTGTTACCACTAACGTTGGTAATTATTGGTAATGTCCGAAAATTATGAATAACTAACTTTCATTACATTACATTTACCGTGTCATAGAAATTAGAAATCAAATTAGATTCAACGATGAACGCCTCGGAGGTTCAGTTGAAAGGACGTGCAAGCGAGACTGACGTATCGTTTACGTTAACTAATTTATATTTTTATCCCGCTCAGTCGACCGACCACGACGCGAAGTGACATCGCGCCGGCGAAGTTACGGCAAACTTACGCCGATTTAATTGTGAGGGAGGTGTAGATAAACTGTGCGCTACAACTCTATAAGGTGCCTGCTTTGGCTGATACCGAAACCCATCATTTATTCAACTAGTGTACATATCAATGATGATTATCATATATCACTGAGATAGTCTTTTGCTAATAGGAAGGTATTTAATGGTCCAACTTTACACCATAGCAAGGTACTACGTACTTTTAATGTCACAAATAATGAAACATCTAAGTAATTATCTCGTATGTAAACTTGAGTGTATTCTTAAAAATGTGGTATGTATTCCGAAAGACCACGGGTGGAAGAATGCGGTGCCGGGGAATGGGCACGTCCCGACACCCCCGAGCTCACCCCGCTTTAACAGCACTCAAACTTCCACAAAAAAACTAACTAAATTGAACTACTCCAAAATCAACTTCTTAAACTATGTTGAGTCCAATGACGTATTTTATTCACGAGTACTTATCCGGCTGTGAATGCTGGGGGCATTCGGTGCAGTGACACTTACTATATATTTTACACACATTGCTTTCTCTGTTGTTGCCAAAGAGAAGAAAGTGAAAACAACATTAACACAACTGTAGGTTTAAAAAAAATGAAAATCATCCTTCGACCATATTTTGTTAGAAACAATTTATCTTACAACTATGGTTAGTCGATACAATTATTAAAGTAGTCCGTCCTTGATAGAATGCTGGTTTTATATACATATGGTATGGTATATGCAGTCCTATGAACCTATCCAGCACAGCATAAAAAAGAAAAAAACTAAAACTAATCGTACTTTTGCGCATTCTAGCAAAAAAAACATCAATCCTCGCATCGGAAAACATGACTGAGGCGCTGCCACATCTAGGCGGCACCAACAACATTTAGTTTGTCATGACTGCATGGATTGCGTGTAGAGTGGAGGCGAGCACGAGACAGCGCGCGCCGACCTACTTTGCGGCTCTCGAATTCAAATCGATATATCTCTTGCTGATGCTAAATTTATATATCTTTATAAAAAAAATGAACTTTTTGCTTCCCGGAAGAACTGAAAATTAAATAGGTATATGTACTACAGTGGAACCTTTTTGCAGGAAAGTTCATCATGTCTCATTACGTAGAGTCACTGCTGCGCCGGCGGGCGGTGGCGGCAGGAAATCAAAAGTAACTAAATTTCCCGCGCGGCAGCGGCTGATGCTGATCGAATGCAGCCGCAGCCCGCGCCCTGCCGCCTTGCCGCCTTGCCTGCTTGTTAATTAAAAGTCTGAACAGTATTTAAAAATAAACTTTATTTTTAAGAAAAATTACTTTTTTTTTAATAAATGAAGAACAAATAAAATCCCATAAATCCTTATAAAGGTCTTAAACAACAGTTTACCGCGAGGTTCGCCTTTCATTAAATTGTAATCCTTACACATTTTATATTTAATTAAAAATTCGCAGAAAACGTGTTGAATAAGAAGCGACCGGCCGGCCCTGGCTCCGCTTGGATCACAACGGTAACATTCATCATAAGTACACATCTTTATTTGAATGCCGGCGGTTATCTTGTAAACTCTTAAGATTTAAATTACAATCTGATGTTATTATAAGCGTAATTAAATTAACTTTGACCAGAAAAAATTAGCCACTGGCAAAGGTATATTGACGTCGTCAAACCCGCAAAGCACTTAATCCGCTACTTTAAAAGCTTCCTGTAAGTGAGAAGGTAATGGCCGAACCGACACTTCGACACTGCGACACTCGGACGCCAAGTTAGGTCTCTGCACTCAAATACGCAGGCTCGTGCTGCCGGCGAGGGCTCACTGATCAGCGAATAAAACTACGCATTATAAACAATCTTTTTAATTTCGTATCTATCAAAAGAAATTCGACTGATTTTTGATCATTACTCAATTCGTCGTAAAAACTATCATTACAATATTATATTTACAGTATACTTTGTGGAGGTTTAGGGGGAGTCAGCGGGGCGGCGGGGGTGGGCGGGGCTTGGCGGCCGCGTAGGCGATCTCCGAGAGACGCACGTCGATGGGCGCGCGTTCGTCGTACAGTGTGGGCGCCTGCAGGATGATGCCGGCGGAGCCCACGACCACGGCCAGCGTGAAGATCCACAGGAACAGCCGGTCCAGCACCATCGCCACGTACTTCCAGTCCTCTTTCACCTTGCGCCACAGTAAAACATACTTCTTACCGGTTAAAGAAATTAATGTGTTGCCATGCTAATATTATTTTGATAGCAGCAACTCTTAGAGACGGCTTGTTAAGTAAAATATAATAAATACTTAAAAATAAGAACATGTTCTTATCTACTCAGAATTAACAGCCTTAAAAAATCGCTTGATAAATTGCGGCACTGATGGTTAGTTTTGCTTAAAATATTTCAAGAAAAGTCTTCGTAGTATCATAGTATACGAGTATTTATACGTTTTATATATAGTTTCTTATATATTATTTGAACCTGTGCCGATAACGCTTCTACGGTTATCTTATTATTAGGGGAGTCGCTGCTCGTTTGCCTCCCTGTCCCATAAAAACAACTTGTTTCAAAACAAAAAGGTCTCGATGCTGTGTTATTTAGTTAATTAATAAGTTGAAGGTGACAGTGTCACAGAAGATGCGGCTGATGTCAATCGTCATCCCTCGAGGGACCTTCATCATCAAAGGCTATTACAATATTATACGTTTAAACACTTACCCTTGTGGATTCCTCTTCTTTGCGCGTCTGGTCCGCAATGTAGTTGATGCCGTCGATGGCTTTGTGCAGCTCCGGGCAGCGGTGCCAACGGCGCAGCGCGGCGCAGAGCGCGGGCGCGTCGGCCGGCCCCGGCGCTCCCGGCGCTCCCGGCGGCGAGCCCGGCCGCGAGCCCGGCCGCGCGCCGTGCAGCCGGCACGCGCCCGCTCCGCTCTGCGCGCACGTCAGCTCCGTGGCCTCGCGGGCCATTATGCCCGCACTTTCAACACAACTTGATCTCATGTTCAATGCGTTACATTATAAGATATTTTAAATTTAAGTTTTAAAGAGATTTTAAAGTAATACTTAAGTAACATGAAAAAAGAAATATTTGATTACACCAACAATTACTTTAGTAAAATGAGTACTTCTTAAGCGACTTTTGCCACTTTAAAGTCTCACAGTTTATATGCGTAAAATAAATAACCAGAAATCTTCGATTATTTCGCGATTTTATATTATATGTACCTTCTTTGAATTTGTGTTAACTGTTGATAAACAGGCGATTTTAGCAATTATAAAAGTTACAAACTTTACATGACTATCTTCATTAAGGAGTGCAGGGGTGAGGGCAGAAGAGAGAAGAGAGGGGGACTTACAAGCGGCTGCGGTGCGGGTCAAGGCGGCAGTGCGGCCGCCGCATCACCAGCAGCCGCGGCAGCACGTGGATGAAGACGCGGCGCACCCACGGCGCCATCGTGTGCGTCTGCGGCGACCGGAAGTGCACGTTCAGCACCACCACCGTCACGCAGATACTGTCGCATACACAAACACACACTCGCGTTACGTCGACGATTCTTGATCCCGAGCCGCTATTCATATTTACAGCGACTAGATATTTTATACGAACTATTTGCCCATTCAATAGAAGAGACATGAAGCTCGCCAGCATGATACCATGCGACCGAGCGACGTACCTGAAGGTGTCGAGGATCATAGTGAAGAGCACGAACTTCCCGAGCAACGGTACGACGAGCGAGGTGGGCGGGATGATCTCGGCTAGCAGCAGGAAGAACACCGTCAGCGACAGCAGGATAGAGATGGAGAGCGAGACCTTCTCCCCGCTGTCCGAGGGCAAGTAGAATACGAGCACGGTCAAGAACGAGATGCCCATGCAAGGTATGATCAGGTTCACCGTGTAAAAGAGCGTCTTACGACGCATTGTGATGTTGAACGTGATGTCCAGGTAGGGCTCGTCGCAGCACGTGTAGAACTTCTCGTTTCTGCCAACACAACACTACTTACAGCGGCGAGCACGTCCATACTTACTCATTATGTTCCGCACAAAGATGATTGTCGACAACTTTAAACTACCTTTCACAAACTGAACATTGCTTATAGTATTAGTAATACCTATTGTAAATAGTTTAGCGATATTCCTCGGCTTTTCGAGGACAGCTAACCTATATCAAAAACATTCAGTAGCTAAATCGTTATGTAAAGATTTAAGACCAATGTGTATTAAGTTCTATGAGTTTTGCTAATAAATCCTTTATTTACTCATTGCAAAACATTTCTTAACGATTACTAAAACTATACCTCCGGATGTATGTTAAGTTCATCAGTTTGACAACTCGCGCCTATGAAGTATCGATTTTATTTTCTGTATGACATGTAATAGCGTACTTAAGTTGTCAATGTCGTAGGTAAGGAACACATGTACCTATTGTTATATACGCACAACTAAAAATTATAACCATTTCTGGCTGAATTATAATATGAATTGGCAAACTAATAAAACATTTATTTGACAAGGTGACGCATATTTGTAATCATTCAAATCTACACTATTATAATAAAGCGTAAACACACACTTCTTTGTTGTCTTAGATGTCAGCAATTACAACATTATTTTGAATAATTCTTTTTCTAATAAAAAGCCCTACACTTACATACGTCACGCCTAAGCCTATATATTTTCACGCCATTAAACTTAGGGGGTAAACATTATGGATAAAATCCCTGATGTGGGAAAGAGACCATAAGTTGCTGCCAACATCAAGGAAGCAAAAATGCCATAGGGTTGAACTTGAACCTTACTATTAAGGTTATTGATATTTTGACATTTGCAATTGAGAATTTGAGAAATGTAAACAATAAAATAAAGTTGATATAATATCATACGGAGGACTCCGCATGGGAACAGCTAGTAATTAATAAAACACCTGACTGCGGGTACTTCGAGGATGTCCCATTCCACCGAAGTATAGAACTCTGAGAGGTCGACGCCCAGTTCGACGACGTTGGTGCCGCGCGCCTCGTCGATATGCCGCAGGTCCACCTGCACAGCAGACGGCACGCTCATTGAACACATATTGCTCCCACGTCGTCGAAACGTCAGTTGCACAACGTGCCCAGCGGCCATCTACCTGGAAGCCGTCGTACGTCCACGAGCCGAATTTCATGACGCATGTCTGCTGGTCAAAGGGGAAGTACTCGACGTCTATCTCGCACGAGGACTTGTAGATGGCGGGCGGGCGCCACTCGACTCGGCCCGTGTAGTTGAGCGTCGCCTTGGTGGCCAGCGTCACCTCGAAGTTGCCGTCGGCGCTGCCCACGGGTACATATACGATACATATGATCTGTATGTACGAGTATATGAGGATATGTCCTTACAGCAAACACTACAACTACATAACTACTCGTAATGTGAAAGAATGGGCTCTGTACCATGTCACGTTGGTTACATTTCATATTATCTTGTGATCTGCACAAAATTAATAAATGACATATTCTTTAAATAATAAAAAAGAAACATTTTATGATCTTGAATGAATCAAATTATCAATGATTACTAAATGTTAACCCATTTCGCTACCGTAATATGAAATGTTAGCTTCGTCTATACTTCGGAAAGTTCATGCGACGCGATGCGGGGGAAACCAATGGGAGCTAATGAAAGTAGACATCGAAAAATCGCGGCAAATTAAAAAAAATTAGGATTGCAACCAACCCAACATGAACATAGACTAAGACTATTTGATACTTTTAATATTTTTATTTCATGCACTTTATTTTTATAACTTTTGTGTTAAGAAATAGGCTCCAGCTAATGATTGTATTTAATTCCTTGCTACAAGATTTCTATTTCTGTTTCAACCTTTGGTAATATTTGTTCGATTTTATAGAGACTAACGTTCGCCTACGGATACTGTGACGTACGAGTAGATGTACATAAATATAGTACAAATTGCATAATTATAACATGATTTCCAAACCTCTTCTATAAAGTGGCTCATTGATTGATCAAAACTATCCATAACCCCGCCTATTTAGTTGTGGTATCCACATCACTGGCGACTTTTTTTTTTTAAGAGTCGAGAGTCGCAATAACAAAAGTCGCCGTGGTGTTGCACCGGGCGAGGGGCCACCAGTGCAGCAGCTACATGCTGCTGCGTACTTTACCACTGGGATTTTGTTTGCATGTAATATGAGTGTGAACTGATTTCTGACGACATCCGCAAGTTTCGCGTGAACTACAGATGTCACGCACGAGTATATCTCACTTGTTATACAGCACTATGTCGGGCCTCCAAATATGGTCGGAGGGCACATGCAACATCTCCACGCCGCCGTACTCGCGAGGCTCCCACGACAACTTGTAGTCGAACCAACTCTAAAAAAGTGCGTAAAATCATTGAGACGTTGTGCAGCGATCGTACTCTGGCCAAAAAGCCGCGACCATGGTCTTACCTGCTCCACCCACAGGTTTGTTGTCATTATCTGATTTTTGAGATTCTGTTAAACATTAAAAATCGGATTAGAACGAAATTTGAAAGGCGGCTTCGAGTGAACGAACACTGGCGAGACTCACAACATCGATGAGCTGGCTGAGCTTGAGCTTGATACGCACGGTGAGTGCGTCGCTCACGTTGAGCACTGGCCGCACCAGCTTGTTGTAGTTGCTCAGCAGGTCGTCGTACAGCCGCTTTGCGTCCGGGTTGCCTGCACATCCGGCGCATCCTGCGGCCGCACCCCCCACATGTCAATGAATGCGTTTAGAACCTTGTCCGCAAACTGACTAGCAGCGCACGTCTATTTCTACCAGCTGTCGCTATCGTGGTGCTGAGAACTTTATATGAATGTATAGTAATGCGCAGCGAGTCACCTTCTGTGCAAGGGGTGCATAACAAATGCAATATAAGGATTTGGCGGATTATCAACGGTAATGTTCGAGAAGTAATTTTTCAAACTACGTGAACCACACTATTTCAAATACAAATTTTTTCATATCTATGATTAATAAAGTGAATGTACTTACCTGCCAGCAACAGCGTGAGAAGCAGCAGCGGCAGCGCATGGGGCGCCTGGGGCGCATGACGCGCGAGAGGCGCGGGGGCCGCGCGGGCGGGCAGAGCGCGGGCGCGCATCCCGCGCGCATGGCGTCAGCACATGCTGCCTCGGCCGCCGAATGCCTCTGGCGCCGGCTGCCGCTGCCCGCTGCCCGCTGCCGCTGCCGACCTGCTACCGGTCCTCTTGCCAACGACTACGCTCCGAACCGAACTATAACTGGACGTAATAATGCATGACATTATCAATTGTCTCTTATCAATTATTTAAGAGATTTATTATCAGTTCCTTCTATTATTTCTATTATACTATCCGTGCACCAGGCCGATGTCGCTTGCGCGAACGCAACGCGTACCTCTATACCATAGTTCGATCCGGCGATACATTTTCGGCCCTTGAAATCGTTCGAATCGTGTCTGAGAACTCACATAGGGCAAACCGTCTCAAGTTCTTTTTCTGAGCATTGCCTCCTGATACCTCATATCTAGTCTGGACTTCTTTGAAAGGGCTTTGTGCAATTCGGTTTACTGGTTTGATATCGACGTTTTAGGTGGCGTTTACACAGACTGTGACTTTCATTTATTGTTTTTTTTTGTTTTATTTAAAAATGGGTTAATTTTAAAAGATATTTAGTGAGAGTGCTGCGAGCACGTGACCACATGAACGCATTTCCACTTTATTTTGGCTTGCGATTTACCTACCCTGATACTCGTATTGGTACATATTGTAGTCTCTATTCTGTCTTAGATAATATAGGGAAAGGTAATGACCAGGGTACGCACGGGCAAAACGTTTATGTTAAGGTTTGATTAAAAATAAAAACAAACAATAGGAACCAATTTTGATAAACATTTTCTACATTCTATTACATTTCTATAACATAAGTTAATAAACGTCAAGAACCAAACAAAAAACATAAAAGTTATCTCCTGTGATGGTAATTAAGATTCTTTTAACGACCTTCAAACTATCCGTTCCGGCCGTGTAGCGAGGGCAAAAGGAGTAAGTCAATGCAATCGTTACAAAACTAAGCGTCGCGGCCCAAGTAGGAAAAGCATACGTAACTTTTATAATAAGTACCTATATCAACGTATGTATCTAATCTGAGTGGGTGGAGGTGTACTGCTGTTTGTAATGATAACGCTGGAATTAATCAGAAACGCAAATGGTGTATATGTAAGTTTGTAGTTATGTATGTAGTAAAGGTTTGTATGTGTATAACTTCAACTGTGACCGCCTACAGCTTAACTGCTGAACCTATTTATAAATGAGGTGTCATCCTTTTCGTCTTTTTTTC
Source organism: Papilio polytes (assembly GCF_000836215.1). NCBI lineage: Eukaryota > Metazoa > Arthropoda > Insecta > Lepidoptera > Papilionidae > Papilio > Papilio polytes. The sequence continues at coordinate 3,558 of NW_013526938.1, read as the reverse complement.
TCGGAGTGTCATATGGTACATTACATTACATTACATCATTACATTGCAGCAGTTCTAAACACCTACAGTGGAGGTAAGAATTTGAATTATAAAAAAAAAATGTGAAAACCAAATCTCGCGCGCCATATTTTCTTTTTTTTGCTAGGCTTTAAAATATTTCATAGAAATCGTAACACGATATACACTAATTACAAATACAAGTATAAATGCGAATCTTCTTACGAATATTAAAATTCGGAACTACGAGTATGTATGGAAGGATGTTTGTTAGTTTGAAGGCTAAATGACTCAACGAATCTCGATGAAATTTGTCATACATGTAGAGGACAGTATGAAAGAACACATAGGCTATTTACTTTTGCTTCTTTTCTTTTTTTTTAAATCCACGCGGACGGAGTCGCAGACAAATGATAGTACTTGAATATAGGTCACTAGTTAGGTACCTTCTTTGATTAATGACACAGAATAGATTTAGCACGTATGTAAGTTGCTTTATAAGTATACCACGCTTAAGTAAGCGGTGTTGTACTCTGTATATTTTAGTGTATTTTGTTTGGAAGTCGGTTTTGATTTTTTTATTAAAAAGTTTATTTATTTCTCGATTTTTAGTGAATCTAAACATTGCAGTATGATAATCCCTAGCTTTCAAACAAAGTATGAGTTATCTAAGAAATTAAGTAAAAAACTAATACATCGTTGCGATCATTCACTCATAATTCTGTCCAGCCGCGCGCCGCTGTTGCCCGTGAGTTTTAATATTTTGATAACTTCTAGAATCTTGGTCAGAATTACATACTGTAAAAGGCAAATATGATCTACATTTAATACTCTATCGTGAAAACATATTTATTTGGATAAGGATTCATACCTAATCAGAATAAAAGCGTTTTAAATGAAGTCGATTGCATTTATTTGACGGTTTTCGCGAAACAAACGGTTATTGTGCGACAACCTTAAGAGATAGATATATGGTATCGCGGACTTTTATTTAGCTAATTGAATGAGCTACAATTCTTTCGTACATCATTTTTATGTAGGTCCTATAGTTTAGGCTACGTAAGCCAAGAAAGAAAACTTTGATACAAGTTGGTATTTTTTTCTGCGACTCGTAATTTGCTTTTTATGATATCTCCTAAACTATTGATCGGAATTGTATAGTTACAAGGGCATTTATATTCTACATTAAATTCTCTTGATGATGGACACATTTATTTGGATAAGGATTCATACCGAACACGAGTAATAGCGTTGAAAGTGGGGTGTAGATTTCGAGCGATATTTTAATGAAAAAAGTGGTTATTGTGCGACAACCTTAATAGCTAGATATATGCTATTAAGGACTTTTATTTAGAAAATTTAAAGGGCTACAATTCTTCCATACATCATTTTTATGTAGGTCTTATAGTTTAGGCTACGTAAGCAAAGAAAGCAAAAATGACCCGAAATTTCGTCGCGCCATTTTGAGCTAAACTATTTAACTACGTCGTAGTCTTTGACTCCAAAAATCAAACAAAAAAATGGGACCCACCTGCAAGCATTACCTTTCGGATAAAAAAAGAATTATCAAAATCGGTCCACTAGCGGCGGAGTTATGCCGTAACACATATAAAAAAAAACATACAGACGAATTGAGTACCTCCTTCTTTTGGGAAGTCGGTCAAAAATGCAATGTCTATGTGTAAAGCAACATTTTTTGTCATTAGGTACCTACCATATCTATACTAATATTATGAAGAGAAAAGATTTGTATTTTTTATGTAAATAACTCAAAAACTGTTGAGCCGATTTCAATAATTCTTACACCATGAAAAAGCTAGATTATTAGTGAGTAACATAGGGAAAGTTTTTTTTATTATTTGTTAATTTCACGTGAGCAACAGCTAGTTTAAAATAAATAAATAATGTGTTATATATTTTATTGGATAAAGAGGAACACTAACCAGAAGTAGCGCTACCACAAACTGCGAGTGAACATTATACATTGTAGCAAACACATCCACTGTACTTCACTCTTTGCTAGAGCTGGAGTCACGCCGACATAAAATAAGGTTACGTTCGGAAAATTAGACATTTTGTGCTAAATTTCGCTACTGCATGCATAATAGAAGAATCGATTATATGAATACAGAACTTCGACTTACAATAGGAAAATAGTAATGATTTTGGTACCTATTATTTTATAAAAACCGTGGAAATTCCTAAGCAGTTTATTTTTTAACTATAGATTAGACTTTAAAGGCAGTGTCTTCTGAGTTCAATGACCACGATACGGATAAATTAACTGCGCGAATCTGCCGTGTCGGGCGAGAGGGCACTCGGCACTGCAGGCGGGGCGGGCGCGGCGCGCGAGGCGGGCGAGGCGGACGAGGCGGGCGCGGCGTGCGGCGCGGGCGGGCGAGTGCCGCGGGCGGGGCCGGGCGCACTCGCTCGGCTGCGGCGCGGCGCGGTGCCGGCGGCCACTCGACCGGGGACACTCCGTCGACTGGTCGTCCCATCGCTGCGCGTTGTCGTTGCGCTGCGTCACTGCGCGGCAAACCACATCACCCTTTTTTTTTTTATACGCTGGGAAAATGCCTTTACGCATCCCCCCGTTGCCAGGGGGGGTATGTGGGACTCGCCGGCCAGAAGATGGAAAATGGCCGGAATACCCACTAAAAACCCAGCAGTGTTCCTTCTGTTCGCCTGCGGCTGGGTCACGGGAACGCTTATGCAATCTTCCGCGACCCAGCTGGCAAACCACATCACCCTGCCAGTTATGCACGGTTCACACTTATCACACACCAATCCATGTCAGCTACTGTCCATTGAATGTACCGTCGAAATCGGCCCAGCTATTTCGAGTTTAGATTAGCGATATGCGTTATGCGCTATGCACTTTGCGCTATGCGCTTTGTGCATAACGCGATATGGGTTTTTTTTTTGACTGAGTTGTCACTGTTTGCCTTGAAGAGGCATTAACAGATTCACCGGGACGATATGGGTTTTGCGCTATGCGCTATGTGCATAACGCGATATGCCATTTTCGAGTTTTCGATGAGCGATATGTGTTATGCGCTATGCGCTATGTGCATAACGCGCTATGCGATTTTCGAGTTTCGAGTTTCGAGTTTTCGATTTTCGAGTTTTCGATAAGCCATATGCGTTATGCGCTATGCGCTATGCGCTATGCACTATGCGCTATGGGCTATGTGCATAACGCGATATGCGATATGCGATTTTCGATTTTCGAGTTTCGAGTTTTCGGTAAGCGATATGCGCTATACGCTATGCACTATGCGCTATGCGCTATGCACTATGCGCTATGTGCATAACGCGATATGCGATTTTCGATTTCCGAGTTTCGAGTTTTCGATAAGCGTTTCGCGATATGCGCTATGCGCTATGCGCTATGCACTATGCGCTATGCGCTATGTGCATAACGCGATATGCGATATGCGATTTTCGATTTTCGAGTTTCGAGTTTTCGATAAGCGTTACGCGTTATGCGCTATACGCTATGCGCTATGCACTACGCGCTATGCGCTATGTGCATAACGCGATATGCGATATGCGATTTTC
>NW_013526937.1:0-1442 GCF_000836215.1 Papilio polytes | reverse complement strand
ATCCCCCCACCCATCCATCCATCCATCCATCCATCCGTCCATCCATCCATCCATCCATCCATCCATCCATCCATCTAAACTTTCGCATTTATAATATTAGTAAGATTTAAATTACTAATATTGAAAACCTATACTTTTTACTGATACTGTCTATTTTTAAAGCGGCATTTTTCATTTACTGAAACGTTAAATATAAAATTTCTAGAACTATCGCCTCTTCAGTTATACCTTGAAGTGATATCTTCAGACTGGTGGGGTAGACAGCGAACTGAGGGGTATTCTTACCTACCTCTGTGGTTAATACCCGGGTATTATAACAAGGTATTGACTTGCTCCCGCCCGGAGGAGGTGGATAAGGTGGAAGCTAATACCCGACGATTCTTTGTAGGAGGATGTCATTTGATAAAGGACTTGGAAGTTTTATCCAAGCCTCAATTACAGGTATATTTTATATTTAAATGTAGCTGATTATTTTGAACATATTTTTATTTTGATACTAGCTGTTCCCATGCAGCTTCATCCGCATGAAATTATGAAAAATTTATTTTATTGCTTACATTTGTCAAATTATCAATAGCAAATGTCAAAATGACATGACGATAGCAACACCTTGCTTTTTTGATGTTGGCAGCAACTTATGGTCTCTTTCCCACATTAGGGCTTTTATCTAAAATATTTATACCCTAAGTTTAACGTCGTGAAAATATATAGCCTAAAGCGTGATGTAAGTGTAGGGATTTTTATTAAAATAAAAGAATTATTCAAAAATATGCTGTGATTGCTGACATCTTAGGCAACAAAGAAGTATGTGTTTACGCTTTGTTATAATAGTATAGAGTATAGATGGCTTTTAGCATTATTTGAAAAATGAATAAAATCGTTTACTAGTCCGTTGGTTCTTTTATACTTTATATCTATAGTATATATTTATACTAATACTAGCTTTAGTCCGCGACTTCTTCCGCGTGGAATGAAAAAAACAAAATAAAAAAGCCTACGTGTCCTTTCAGACCAACCTGTACATCTGTGCCAGATTTCATCGAGTTCTGTTTACTAGTTTGTTCTACAAACTAGTAAACATCCATCCATCTAATCTTTCGCATTTATACTATTAGTAAGAATAAGATTATAAATATTTACGTTTTTGTTTCGTGTATATATTGAAATAACTTAAAAACTTTTAGACCAATTTCAAAAACTTGCACCATTAGCTAAGTTGAAAGCTTTGTTATCAGTGACTAGGCTACTTCTTTTTCCTTTTTTTAATTCTACGCGGACGAAGTCGCGAGCAACAGTTAGTCTGTACTAAATTTTATTTAGATCCGTATCTGAACCTTTTAACATACATCCATCTAAACTATCGCATTTATAATATAACTAGCTTTCGTCCGCGACTTCATCCGCGTGGAGTTCAAAAAAACAAAAGTAAGTAACCTATGTGT
>NW_013526936.1:0-770 GCF_000836215.1 Papilio polytes | reverse complement strand
TTCAGTACTGCAAACGCAAGTTTTATTTCAAATCCTATAGAATAAGGTACCAGGTAAGAATATGGGTTAATATATTAAAAGAGAGGGGAGTGGACTGTATCCCCTCCCCAAAAGAATGGAAGTATAAAAATAAAAAAAAAACAAAATGGGTTCAATTCCTTAGTAATCTCTTATGAACATTCTCTCAAAAAAAAAATTTACTCCCCCTTCCCCCTCTATCATCTATCTGCCCTCCCCTAAAGTGCTCACACAAATTAAAATGAATTTTTCAAAAAAAAATAGCATTGAAATTGTTAAAAATTCATCTATTCTGAAAATAAAACTGATTTATATTTAAAATAGTTTTTATTTTGTTTTGATAAATGTTGAAAACGTTATTTTACACGTCTTAGAATACACACATTTAACACAATCAATACCGACTCGCTCAGCGAATTATTTCCAAAGCGGCAGTGAAAGTGTTAATATTTCAACATACATGAGTACATAATCATACAAATATACATAAAAAATATTATACATTACGTAAAAAACTATTTCGTTAGTTAAAAGTATATAATTTTCACGAAATAAATGCAAAGTCGATATTTGTATTTTCATACAAAGAGATAAAAGTTTTACGAAAAAACATTCGAATTTTAAGCCATTTTTTTGGTATAACGCATAGATTATTTATAAAACTAAATCTACGGATAATCACAAATATTTAATTACGATTGAATCTATCCAGAAACACTAAATTTAAACCAAATATTTTTTTTTTTTTTTTT
>NW_013526935.1:0-956 GCF_000836215.1 Papilio polytes | reverse complement strand
AGGAGACGCACATAAAGAGGACATCGTAACTATAATACGACTATAAAAATGATTACACAATTGTCTGACCCAACAACCCCAGACAGATTGTCGTGGCGGAATATAGAATCGAGAAGGAAGTAAGCAACGATTACTAATTAACGCAATGGTTAAAAAAAATAAGAAAAACATATACTGAAGTTCGGTATGAAAAATGTGCATTTAACTTTAAACAACGGTTTAATATTATCAATAGCTTTTATAATTTTAAAAGTAAAAAATCTAAAATACGCATAAGATTATCCTATAAAGTACGCCTCTCGTTACAGAGGACTAACGATAGCATATGATGTCCTAAAAGCTATTTATACCTTGCTGAATAGTGGTTCAGAGGTGAGGCTGCAATGAGTTCCAGCTGATGGTGTAAAGGGAAACGAGCTTGCAGATCGTACAACTAAGCTAGCGGCTGTTAGTGATAATGTTCTGGACTTTATTAATTAATGTGTGTTACGGCATAATTTATCTATACTATTATAATAATGCGTAAACACACACTTCTTTGTTGCCTAAGATGTCAGCAATTACAACATATTTTTGAATAATTCTTTTTTTTAATAAAAAGTACCTACACTTACGACACGCTTTAGGCTATACATTTTAACGCCACTAAACTTAAGGGGTAAATATTTTGGATAAAAAACCCTAATGTGGGAAAGAGACCATAAGTAGCTGCCAACATCAAGGAAACAAGGTTATCATCATGTTATGTCACTTTGACATTTGTTAGTGTTATTTAAATAAGAATGTATTTACAATTAAAGATATACTTTATATGTAAGTAAATTAATTTGATTTATTCTATAATTTCTCAATGAACTGATTACTAATTATACTGATACTAATTACGAATAATATTAAAGCGATATATCATAATTGATGAATGTACTATTTGCAGACAATTTAGTTATGTTACGCAA
>NW_013526934.1:0-1380 GCF_000836215.1 Papilio polytes | reverse complement strand
TTTTCCCCATACATCACGGCTGAGAGCGCTCTATAATTACTTTAATGTGAATTGCGCGGGAAATTCTTTTCTCAGAATTATTATTGGATAACGACAAAAGGTCAATGACTTTTTATAAATAGATAATCGATCAAATATTAACCATAAACATGTTAATTAGAATCTAATGGACATTATTAAAGGTTTTACTTTTTTTTGGGGTTTTAACAACACATAATTTCGTTATCATAGAGTATAAATATTCTGATGTCACTTCCACAGATTAAAAAAAATATATTAAGTTTGAAAAAGGATTGAGGTGCAGGGATTTTTATAATTGTCATTGTCTAAAGTCATTCAACTTTAATTTTAAAAAATAAAAACAAAGAGCACAATTATGATTAAAAAAGCCATTATTATTCAAAGAATAACATAAATTTACTGGAAAAATGCACAAAACTTGCTTACTCTGATTTGTCAATGAATTTGAAAGGGATGACGTGATTTTTGTACAAGTATTTAAGTTTAACAGTTTAAAAACAAAATAAAACTATTCATTAATCTAATGATCTCTATAAATGAATAGGTCATTGGAAATTACAACTTTTTCTCCGTTGTCGTCAGCACCAAAATGCCAAAAAATAGGCACAAAGTACCACTGTCTAGAGCGTAGGTGGTTTAAACATTTGACTAATCTACAGGTCTTGGGTTCGAATCCCGCCATGTACCAATGTGATTTATGAATCTTCATATGTAGATAATTTATCCGATATTCTTACGGTGAAGGAAAACATCTTGATGCCTGCACATATCAACGAAGAAATTCAAAGATGTGTGTGAAGTCAACCCGCAGTTGGCCAGCATGGTTGACTATGGCCTAGTCACTCGAGTCGAGTCCGACTCGGCCTGTCTCCGAGCCCCTCGGTAGCAACGTATAGTGTGCTGGTGATGATGACCACTGTTTATAGCCTGTCCATTTATAGAGATCGCTAAATTAGTCTCCTTAAGGTATATTAGAGATAAAACTACGTTATATTTTAATTATTTACATAAGTTTAACAATAACAATGAAGTTATTCTCAAGTTATAAAAACACATTCCTGTATGGAGATCTTACACGTCGTGGGAGAGAATTGTTATTGTATTAAACAAAAGGTCGTACGGAAGTTTTATAGTAAAGTTAAAATATACCCGTGCGAAATATTTAAATCTTCACTATAATGAAAATATATAAATTTATTTAAACTATATTTTTACTAAAATGAATAATCAAATACATATCTCATAACAATCATTTGATCATTCGAAATAATTATTATAGCCTGTCCATTGACCGAAATCAGTGGCCGCGACTCACACAGGTTCAGCTTTACTTGACCGATGGTTTTTTTAACCGTCTCT
>NW_013526933.1:0-1344 GCF_000836215.1 Papilio polytes | reverse complement strand
ATGGATGGATGTTTGTTAGAGTTTGTAGCCTTAACGGCTGAACGGATTTCGATGAAATTTGACATAGAGGAAGAGGACAGTCTGGAAGAACACATAGGCTACTCCTTTTCTTTCTTTTTAATTCCACGTGAACGGAGTCACCTATAAAATTTATAATAAAATAGATTATACCTATAAAATTTGGAGGACTTCAAGATTATTTGAAAAAAAATCACCACATTCAAAATTTTATAAGGTACCACTGCAAAAATCTATGTTTTAAATAATTGTGGCGTTAAATAAGGTACCAAAACAGTTATTACCTTCTTATTTAGTCCTTTACCTGAGCTAGTGTTATATGAAATATTTCAAGAACAAAAGCAAATAATATTAGCGCTGTTCATAACAGCCGTAACGCCCTACATTTGTTTACGATAATTCCTTACACTCTGTACCCGTTCCATATTGACGCTATTGTTCGTGTGTGCGATTCTATCTAGTACTTAATGTTATACAATAACTAAAATACGCTTTGCTCTTACAGTAATATTAAACGGGAAATTATTGAACAACTGGGAACCATTTCAGTAGACAAAGAACATGCGTTTGCAGCGAAACAAAACATAACCAATTCTAGTTATTTTATTCCAAGTCAATGGAGTGTGTTATATTTGACCTAAATAAACGGCATGCGTTATATGTGGAGTTTATTCAATAATCGATTAGTAATTTTAAATAGTTGATTATTGATCGACTTGATTAATTTAATTATTTAAACTTTCGCGAGACATTATTATAACTTATTATTTTACGGCTATTACTCACATCTATCTTTCCGATAGCAATCATTTATTATTAAAAAAAAAGGAATTGGTTCATGTTTCAGTGGGGAGAAAAGATGTACATTTAAAACAGGTATGTTATTTTTTACATTTTAACTTTTTCATACTCCTATTCAAAGCGAAAAGATGTCAATGTAAGAATTCCAGAGATATACAACGGAGAGAAAGAGAAATGTGCCATTAAGGTATAAAATGGAGATCCTTTTGTTTTCACAGAAAAGCTGGCAACGCGTTGTAGTGGATATTTATGGGTAGCGGTCGACGTTTAACCGCTCGCTTTCTCAACACCGTCTTCCTTAGAAATTAAATGTAATAACGCACTTAGATTATCAACTGAATCTCGTTTAAACTATTTAAATCTTTTATGTTAAAAAAACGAACAGACATTTTTTAACCATTATAAATAAACCAACAACGCAGAGCCCAAGACAGAGCGAGCTGGCGGCGTACTGTGGACGCCCTCTGCCCCACTTTGGGGACATAGGAATAGAAGAGAAGAGAGAGAGATAAATAAACCGCGAAA
>NW_013526932.1:0-1146 GCF_000836215.1 Papilio polytes | reverse complement strand
CCAGCTCCGAGCCCGGCGGCGGCGGCCGCTCCGTGCGCGACGACTGAAACATATGCTTTTATTAATATCAAAATTTCATCAAGAATCGTTGAATTTGAATAAACATTTAATTATTGTCGACAAAAGTATGTCATGTACACACCGAGGGCGTGATCCGCGAGTGCGAGACTGCCTTAGGCTTGGTCTTGTCTGCGCGCGGCTCGCGGGCGTTCAGCTCCGTCTTGGTCACCGATGGATGGTCCCCGCACATGCTGCGAACATTACCCACTTTTTCAAATTGGTGTAAACTATATCTTAATTAATTGTATGTGAAAGCCATAGCTGTTGAAATGAGTAATTATAAATTTTAATGTCGTAAACATTATGCATTAAATCAATACGGTCCTTTTTACAATATGTTGAAAATAAGTTTTGCTTTCTCTCGTTATCTCGAGACGTAACTTACATCATATCGGGAAGTTTCGGTGAATCGCCTTTCGGTTGCTCCATCACTTGTGCAGACATCACTCGCAAACTAATTTCCAATAGCTTTCATGTTTAAAAAAATCCAAAAGGTAAATATATAAAAAAAATAACAAAATGATCTAAGCTCTTCACGTGGTCATGACCGACGCAAATGTCAAAGTGACATCGTGACACGGCTCTATTTTTAAAAATCTTATTTGTGTTATAAAATTATAGGAGGTTTTATTTTGTCATTTAATTAAAATGTCGGTTAAAATAGACGTCCCTTTGGGGATGATAATACGTACTTACTAATATTATAAATGCGAAAGTTTAGATGGATGGATAGATGTTTCTTGGAGTTTGTAGTCTAAACTGCTTTACAGATTTCGATGAAATTTGGTAGAGGATAGTCTGGAAGAACACATAGGCTACTCACTTTTTTTTTAATTTCACGCGGACAGAGTCGCAAGTGAAAGCTAGTGATTTATATAGAACAAATATTCTACAATCTGGTACCAGTGCAAGTCTACTTTCAGCATTATCTGAATTCAAATCATATCGTAGGTAAGGATGTTAATCCGGGCGTCTTGAATGTGTTTAATATTTGCTGTAGATCCGCTACCTGCACGGGCGCTGCGTGCGGCTGGAGAGCTGGCGCAAGGCGCTGGTGTGGCAGAAGCGGTACCTGCAGCGCGTGCT
>NW_013526931.1:0-559 GCF_000836215.1 Papilio polytes | reverse complement strand
CCAGACATAAATTGAATTAGCTATTCAAATAACTTTTACTATTTTTTTCTCGTCATAGTGATCGAAAAATTTGCTCGTAAAGTATGTCGTAAATATAAAAACACTTAATAATGGAGTCCTCATAATATAACACACGCAAACTCAATTATTATAATCATTAAAAAAAATTATAACCACAAAATGCACTGACATTCACTGAAGCTGGTCACACTGCCATGTTGTTTGCGAAGAAGTTACGTCACCGAGCTCTGATTGGTGTTTGAGATAGAGTAATGGAGGGTAAAAAATATTGCAGCGTTTTTAATTTATATTTCAATGGAGACAAACATTTAAGGTCTCCGAATGTTATTATAGGTTTTAAAATACTGTCTTTAAAATATTAAACATAACTTTATTTGAATTTGTAACATTAGGAAACTTCCCCATTATGGCGGCCAGTACCTTATTCCAGTTATTTTTTTTAATCTACTTACACTACTTATTATTTATATAGTTAGTATGTTTTCTAATACCACGCGGACGAAGTCGCGGGCAACAGCTCGTAGTTTATGGTGTGTCT
>NW_013526930.1:475-1018 GCF_000836215.1 Papilio polytes | reverse complement strand
CCCGCCGCCGCCCGCCGTCGCCCGCCCTAGCATTGCTCACTACGCTCAATGAATCCTACCCACCATATACTAGATACGATTATCTGCACACGTCATTCAAGGAAACTTATATTTTTTTAATTATACGCGCTTTTCTATTGTTGCGATTTTCTGCAATGTTGAAACATGTGAAAACCAAGCTCCAATTAATGCATTTTAGAATAGTATTTCAGCATAAACTAAGAACGGTTTATCTCAAGTATGATCGTCCGGGAAGAATACTGAGTAGGGATTTCAGCACTGTGTCATTATGATAATGGTAAACGATTTTGAAACATAGGTATATAAGATCTATGTAATACAAATAAAGTAACATCAAGACTACGCGAACCTGTTCAAAGCGAATCTTGCTAATATCCTTAATTTGTTTATTACGAAATGGAATAATAGATTTCAATACATCATAATCTAGTTGTATCATAGAGATTCTTTTGAAAGCATTCTATTCTGTACACTCGTATTCTGTGATAGTAATCTTGTTTTAGTGCATTATTATCCGAGGAG
>NW_013526930.1:0-444 GCF_000836215.1 Papilio polytes | reverse complement strand
GCTTTGTTGTGGTTCGCTTTCAAATCTTCGCCGCAGATTGTAGAATGCGAGTGCACCGGTCGCGGCGGCGGCGGCGGCGGACGCTTTAATTGTTGACCATTACACAAATAACAATTCCGTTGCAGCGATTTGGCAACCTCTAACTTCATACTACACAATGGTTTAGCTCTAATGTAATTAAGAGGATATTTACAGATACCACAACGTACAGTATATGTGACAGTTATTGTAATTGGTTTTGTTTAGTTCAAATAATAACTACAAATAATTAATACATACAAAAGAGGATATTTCCCCTTCCTTTGCATCTACACCATCAAATCTACTTTTCCTTTCCATCCCATATTTTTTAGAAACGCTTGGGAAAGGATTTAAGAAACGAAACGCAGAATTACTTCGAATACACGTCTGTTTTCTGTGTGGTCGTGGTATTGCACTGGACGA
>NW_013526929.1:0-1518 GCF_000836215.1 Papilio polytes | reverse complement strand
TAGTGAATGGATATACATAGATGTAGTTAATGAATATACATAGATGAAGTTAATGGATATACATAGATGAAGTTAATGGATATACATAGATGTAGTTAATGGATATATACAGATTGACTTTGATAGAAATCATTATAATTTTTTTAAATTGTTTAAAATATAAAATTTTGTAAATATAATATATCAAATATGTATAATTAATGTTACATGATTTAAATAAATATATAAAATTTTAAATTTGGAATAAAAAAGAATGGAAAGTGGTAATGGTGCCAGGTGAAGGGATTTATATGATATTTGGATATCCTTTACTCTTAACTAAAAGGATTTTTTGGATTTTTTTGTTGATGTTTATAGGTAGTGTTAATTTTGCTATTTTAATTGTTATAAATGTTATGGTTTTACCTGGGTAGAGGTACCGGCGGCAGTGTCGGATATCCACCGAACATGGCAGAGGAGGGACGGGTAGCCATTGTCTGCGCAGGGTCGGGCTGCTGGAACGAAATTATTATTAAAAAAAAATATATATTACAATATTTGAAGCTATTTTACTAAATTTTAATCTATATACAGTTAATGAAATTGAAATATCTGGATGTAAAATGAAAAAAAGAATATTAAACACAATACAGATTAAGTTTTATTATATTTAGTAACTATTAATGGATTTCCTAAGAAAAAAGGTAAAATACCCACATTTTTTGAACACCATGTATTGGAAATGATAACGAAAATCCGATTTTTTTTTAATTCCCGTCTTTGTGGTCTTATGCTGAGTTTGTTCCGGATAATCTCCGAAACGGGTGGACCATTTTTCGCGATATTTTGACAGAAATGTAGCTGATACATACGGGAATGTTATAGTTTTTATTTTATTTCAATACTTTAGTTAAAAACTCACCGCATAATGGTTCGCCTGCGCCATCGCCTCAGCTATTTGGGCCCAGCGCATGCGTTCTTCTAACGATACCTGGAATATACAATAAGTAAGTACATTTGACAGCGGAGATCAGAGGAAAGGAAAATCCTCTTTATTTGCGTCTATGGGCCGCTGCCCATAGAACCACTGTTCTTCGCCTTTTCGGCGAAGTGATCGCTTACTCGTGTGCCATGTTATAACGTATAAAAATATTTGTCAAGATTTTAAATAATAAAGGATTTTGCAGTTGACTTGTAATCCACAGATCCTGTCAAACTTTGTCATGTAACAATGTGATTGTAGATTTTCTAATTTCATATGTAGACTAGCTGTTCCCGTGCGACTTCATCCGTATAAAATTATGAAATTTTTATTTTATTGTTTACATTTGTCAAAATACCAATTACCTTTCTATGGCCATTTTGCTTCCTTGATGTTGGCAGCAACTTATGGTCTCTTTTCCACATTATGGTTTTTATCCAAAATATTTACCTCCTAAGTTTAATAGCATGTAAATATATAGCCTAAAGCGTGACGTAAGTGTAGGGGTTTTTATTAAAAAAAGGATTATTTAAAAATATGCTGTGATTGCTGACATC
>NW_013526928.1:0-746 GCF_000836215.1 Papilio polytes | reverse complement strand
GCACAACTAAAAATCCCGTAGTGAGGTCATGTCGATATAAGATCATATGAATCGAAGCGAGACTAAACAGTTGTGCTATAGTTTAGTTTCAGGACTGCGCACGCTCTTAGTAGTCAAGTTCAATGAAATAGTATATATGATTGCGCTAGGGCTGTATTTATTGTTCTAATTAAAATACTAAAATGAAACTTTTGTTACTTATCTAATACTAGCTGTTCCCATGCGGCTTCATCCGCATGAAATCATGAAAGTTTTATTTTATTGTTTACATTTGTGAAATTTTTTATAGCAAATTGACATGACATAACAAACCTTGGCAATCTTGCTCCCTTGATGTTGGCAGCAACTTTTGGTTTCTTTCCCACATTAGGGGTTTTATCCAATATTTTAACCCTCTAAGTTTAATGGCGTGAAAATATAAAGCGTGACGTAAGTGTAGGGCTTTTTATTAAAGAAAAAAATATTCAAAAATATGCTGTAATTGCTGACATCTTAGGCAACAAAGAAGTGTGTGTTTACGCTTTATTATAATAGTATAGATGAAACAGCAATAAAATGTTAAACCATTTAAAATACAGTAAGCTATTTAAATTATAAAGTCTTTAAACATCCATGACTCAATTAATGAATCATCCGAATTGCGCATAAAATGAACGTACCATTTCGCGCATGAAGTTTCGCGCGAAGATAAAATCTTTTTACACCCCAATTCATTTACACCTGCCCCTCGTGCCGACCTAAATCAA
>NW_013526927.1:0-634 GCF_000836215.1 Papilio polytes | reverse complement strand
TATTAAGAACAACAGCTTGCGTTCTGTTCTGAATATAAGAGGAGAATTCAATGTATAATCTGCTTTAGAAGCAGTAGCTACTTACAGTAAAAATGAATACTTCCGATGTCCTTTTCTTTTCACCATGATAAAATTCCAATTCCATGAAGTTTCCATATGCAGCAGCACCATAAGACTTGTCAAGTTTGTAAATTTTCCTATTTGGTGATCCCGTTTGCTTCGAAGATTGGTTTCTCTATGTAATATTGGCTTCTTAATGTTTCTTGTAGTTGATTTATGATTTTTACTTCATTTGTTAGTGCTTCTATTCAATGTTTTGTAACCTTATTTGTCGTACCGCTACCACAAATTAGCAAATCGGTATTTGCTTCGGTATTTGTGGTTTCTTTGTTACATAATTACCATAAATTATCTACTTTTATATTACTTTGTTTCCCTTTGTACCATACTGAGTTCCCCAATTCTATGGAGTTTTTTACTCAACAAGCCATGACTTGATAAGTTCATGGAAGTTTTTTCTCAAATGTAATACATTAATATGTTTTACAACTTTTTCTTTGTCTCACAATCCCAATAGCACTTGACTTCTGTTTCCTCAATTTAATGATGGTTTTTAAACCCTTACTTTTGTTTC
>NW_013526926.1:0-1170 GCF_000836215.1 Papilio polytes | reverse complement strand
GGGGCAGAACCGTCGTAGAATGGGCCAGTGAACTCCACCTCCAACTTCTAAACCGAGGATCCGTAAGTACATGCGTACGCTGGCAAGGCGAGTCGATTGTTGATCTATCGTGGGCGACTCCTGCCGCAGTACGCTTGGTATCTAATTGGAGGGTTCAAGAGGAGGTGGTTACTCTTTCTGACCACCGCCATATCGTGCTTGAAGTGGCACTTCCCACTACGAGCGGTTTCACAGCGCATCGCAATGAGAGCCCTTCACCGCGATGGTCTATTAAGCGACTAGACAGCGACATGTTGAAATGTGCCGCTATTGTGGCATCTTGGGTAGATACAAAAAGTACTCATACAGACCCCGAAAACGAGGCGATCTGGTTTCGAACGACAATGACACAGATTTGCGACGTAGCCATGCCACGAGTCAAGTTCTCTAAGGTTCAAGCGGTGTACTGGTGGTCGGAAGACATCGCGCGTTTACGCGGGGAATGTTTGCGGGCACGACGTCAATATACGAGGACTCGTAGAAGGAGACAAACCACAGCTGAAGAGACAGCGCGAGCTTATGAGGCATATAGGGATGCTACAAAAGCGCTCCAACGTGCTATTGCTACGGCTAAATCCCGGTCGTGGTACGAACTACTACAGGGCCTCAATAGAGACCCATGGGGACGCCCGTATAAAGCTGTTCTCGGAAAACTACGACCGCGGGTTCCTCCGTTAACGGAAACTTTGGACTCCGACTTTGTAAGAGATGTGGTCAATACTCTCTTCCCTCGTACCCAGGAAAATGCTCCTACAACCCCGATGACAAGCCAGGGCCTATGGACTGAAGAGTTGAGGGTGACCGAAGAGGAAATCAACCTAGCACTAACGCGTCTCAAGGGCCGTAACACCGCACCAGGGCCTGATGGGATCCCTGGTCGGGCCTGGGTGGTAGCTCTTTCTGCTGGTTTGAAAACGAGACTAGGATGTCTATTCAACAGCTGTCTTGAGCAGGGGGTTTTCCCTTCGGGCTGGAAAGAAGCGAGGCTGGTACTGCTCAAAAAAGATGGGAGAAACGTGACCTCTCCTTCGTCATTCCGACCTATTTGTTTATTGGACGAGGTGGGCAAGTTATTTGAAAGAATATGTTGGCGACGAATATGTATACACCATCGTGAGAAAAAGTTCAGCC
>NW_013526925.1:0-2130 GCF_000836215.1 Papilio polytes | reverse complement strand
CGGCATTAGCGCCCCCTGCCGAAGACGCACGCAATCTCCACGCTCCACTGCATGCATCACATCCCGCACTCCTCGACAAATGTAGGGGACACGTCAACATATAGACATATATGCTGACGATTGCGTCACTTATAAAAAAATCGGTAACGATTATGTAGATATCACGGAGCGATCAAAATAATTCGCCCCAAGAAATAATATTTTTTTCAGTAATCGAGCGGTTGGTTCAATTGGTAACGCCAACAATGTGATGTACGCAACAACCTGTTTGTCTGTTTACTACCTACTATAATAATGTGACATACATAATTTGGAAAAGTATGTTTTTTTTTTATAAAACAAGCAACTTAGCTATTTATTTTGGACACACTGCGGAGATAGCTTGTAGGATTAAATGTAAAATACTTTCAACGCCTGGCCACTCGTTAACAATATTATATTGTTGATGTTCTAAAGTAACAGTGAACATCACCATACATAGCCCAGAATTCCCATTCAAGCGACAGTAAAAGTTAAAAATGTAACTTTCGAAGATTAAAAAACCTCTTCATGTTATGCGGGATCTTTGGGAACAGTGCACTTAACTTCAACTTAAACTTCATTTAACATGAATTGAAAAGTAACCCCAAACCCGTATATAGTTGTATATGTTAAAACGTTCAATAAATTAGATTATATTTAATATGTGTTACGTGTCCATTTGTTCACACAAAAAGAAATAAAACGACAATAAAAAAAATGTTAATAAAAGCGACGTTAACAATCAGACATCTGCTCGCTTATCCCGTGATCTCGACACGCAGCGCGGTGACGTGACAACGTGCCTCATGCGGCGTGTTAATGTTTACAGGATATAGTTATGTAAAATACTGTTTTTAACCAAAGAATTAAGATAACTTTTTTAGTCTCATCATAAATCAATAACTAAAACCAATTGTCAAGTAAACAATAAATCTAACATCGTTTGTATAGAGGCAAAGTACATTTGAACGAATTTTCTCTTAAATGGAAGAAAAAACATTTAAAAATAATAGCGGAGGTCGCTTAAAGGTCGATTAGGGTACCTTGTAATAAAGTAAATAAATGACATCTGACGAAACTGTACAGTCAGACGACGAAGTAACATGAAAGTTTGCATCATAATATTGTCGTTTTTTATTAAACTAAATCTGGCGTGTGATAAGCTTAAGAGTTAGCAATGTTAATACAATATTTTAGCAGGAATACATGAAGACTTAAGCTTAACAATAAATTGTTTGGAGCTATTAAATAAAAAGTATTTCAATTATAATAATAACATAATGATATAATTTGAGCTGTAATGTTGTCATCTAGTTTGATATAGGTATAAATTTATTGAATAAAATGTGTACCTATTAGAGAGGGCATAACAATCCGCCTCAAACATTGTGTATATTTTTAGGTCGGCATTGTGTCGGCGATGCTGACACGTCATTGTGTCGGCCGCGGCGACAGCCGACAGCCAACACAATGCCGCGATAAGCATTTAAATAATTTCACGGACACAAACATGCAATAACCAAATTATGTACCGGTGTTGTGTTACTGACGGGTAAACACGACGGTGGGTGAGGGGGTGAGGGGGCGAGGGGGCGGCTACTATTGTCAGCTCCACTCCGCGATATTACGACAAACATTCCTCACAATGATGTGACGTCTGATAAATAAAGTAATTTTACAAATGTGCAAGCGATCGTTAGGGAGGAATATAAAGTTCCATTGTTAATTTCTGTGCTATTGTATATTCTCGTGTGTAGCGTATTGCCACCTACGTAGGGGTGCTACGACGCTACGCACAGCTACGGACGCGTAATGAATTTTAATTCTCTTATTTAATTTACATTCTTTCAATACTAAATTGTGTTCTTGTTAAATTAAATTAGGTCATTGGATAAGGTTGGGGGAGAACGCTAGCGAAGTATTAGCGCCATACATTGTAACGAAATTACTCTATTGAATTAACAATGGTACAACAGACGTAAATAATTATTATATTTGTAGTTTACGAAGCTTTCTTTCAATTAATGTTTTGTTAGCGATTCTAAGATATGAGATAATGTATTTGTCCAATGTTGTTATAATTTTCTACTTGCGGTTATTCGCCACGAG
>NW_013526924.1:0-551 GCF_000836215.1 Papilio polytes | reverse complement strand
TAAACCAATCAGGACAAACAACACATAATCGTAAAGAGATATTAAAAATTGCTACAGAATTCTATAAATACTTATACAGTGCGAATGACCAACAATTAAAAAATAACAAACAAGAAGGATATAACAATCACGAAAGTCTAAAAAATAATATAAACGATATTGACGAACTAGAAATCATACAAGCAGCTAAGAAGTTAAAATTAGAGAAGAGCCCAGGTCCAGACTATATCACCAATGAAGCAATTAAACACGGCTGCGAAATACTGGCATCGCCTCTGGCCTATTTATTCAATTTAATTCTAAAAACTGCTAATACACCCACTCAATGGTCAGAATCCATTATAATTCTGCTCTATAAAAGAGGAAACCCCAATGACATCGGCAATTACAGGCCAATAAGCCTTCTACCAGCTGTCTACAAACTCTTTTCTTCCATAATTAATCGTAGAATATCTAAAACTTTAGAAAAGAGACAGCCCATTGAACAAGCTGGCTTTCGTAAAGGATACTCAACAATAGACCACATACACACTCTGGAACTTATTATTGAA
>NW_013526923.1:0-1437 GCF_000836215.1 Papilio polytes | reverse complement strand
AGTGCAGCCCGCGCTGGAGGGCAAGCGCACTCCCAAACCGAAGCCCCCTAAAGGAGCCAGCCCAGAGCCCGCTACCCCCAAATCACCCCCTGCTAAATTAAAGGTCAGTATTTATTGAAGTCCCAATAGCTTAATGGTTTGCGGTATGCACTGTCAATCTATCAGTTGTAGGGTCGAATCCCAGCCTTAGAATTGCCGGCTTGTCATGAAGTAACTAGACAAGCTTTTTCGGGCTTACATACACAGTATTGGTCACTAATCCAAGCCCTTAGTGTGGATTCAGTGTAGGAAAACTATGTAAGACAAGGTGTTTAAATAATCAAAATGATTCTGAGTACTGCAAGGACCTAGCTCTTATGACACAGCTGTTTTATCTCCCTTAAGCAGCATTAATTAAAATTTTAGTATGTCGATAAATAATCCTGTTTTGGGACAAGCAAGTCACCAATTTTTTCCATGATATTGTATAAATTTTACTAAACTTCTTATTAAAATGTGTTATAGGTGAAATCGTTGGGTTCTCGGTTGAGCAACAATGGCACTCCACCAGTGGCGAGTGCGCCCAAACAGAGTCGGCGTCTGCAGGCCGCAGTGGCCGCCACTGCCACTGCCACAGCCGCTGCCACCGCCAATGCCACAGCAACCGCCACCGCCACTGCCACTGCCACTGCTGCCACACCACCCGCAGCCGCTGATAATAATAACACCGCCGCGTGGAAGAAACCAAGGTAATACCAATCTCAAGTAACTAGACATGGTTATTTAAAATTGATCTGCGGATCAGTTTTTTATTCATGTGTGAATATTACTGATCTGAGTTACAGATCATAAATATGTACGCAATAATGCTTGAGAAACTATTATATGCGTTCGGTTTTATAATACAGGATGATTTAAAACTTTGTGGAGTTAGAGGACCTCAATAGCTAACTTTTAAGGGCAAAATAAGCTGCTTGATATCTATAGTTTCAAATGTATGTAATTTTTCACTTTATTAACGTATTTTACGCTTAAACAGTAGCTATTGAGATCTATCTCAACAAAGATTTTAAAAAGTTTACGATATTAAGAAAATAGGGACTGGAAAACTAAAAATGTTTTTAATGTAAATTGTAATATGTTATGTTTTGGTATATTTTATAAACAGACCGCATTTGACCACAAATACATATAAGGTATTATTCTTTAGTTATTAAGTTTTAGTTATAAGTCTAGTATTAAGTACTGCAATAATTTTTGTAATGTAAACTAAGGTATGAAATTATTGCTTTATAATTGTATTAGTGTTAGAATTGTTAGTATAATATTGTATGTGAAATATGTAATCCCAGTACAAGTGATGTGGGGGGTTAATTGACAATGGTGCAATTAACCCTCCGACAACGGGTACTGAGCGCGGTCGCGAGTGTAGTGTGCGTGTGGGGCCAGGGCGGCGGC
>NW_013526922.1:0-2171 GCF_000836215.1 Papilio polytes | reverse complement strand
TCCTTGTAACATGCGATTCATCCCTCCTAATAACTTGCTATGCTAACCTTTTACACCTCAATTTCTCAACCACTGGGAGTTTGAGAGTACTCAGACTTCCTCTAATATTCTCGTTTCAGTTAACTTTTTAACTACTGATTAAATTATTTGTAGGTAAACTGAGCGACTTGCCCCCTCCCCCGCCGTCGGAGAACCCCGACTACGTGTCGTGTCCGCACTGCGGCCGCCGCTTCAACCAGGCGGCGGCCGCGCGACACATCCCCAAGTGTGCCAACTACCAGTTCAACAAACCCAAGAATAACAAGAAACGGTAAATTATAAGTACCTTTGATCATTAAACATTGGCCATTTTTTTCACAAACTAAAAGGATATTAATTCGATGGAGTTTTTTGTAGCAAAAAATTTTTTTAGAAAAATCATCTTTTTGGATATGGCAAATTCAATAGATTTTTGTAAATCTTTCGTCATACTAGATTCTATCGATTTAAGGGTTAAGTCGAAATTTAGAGTTCAAAATATTGATTCTTGTCTACCTTAGTTTGTTTGGCCCGTAAGATGTGTTTAAAATATTCGTGTAATTATACGATTTTGACAAAAACATCGATATAACATTCAACGTTACTAAGATATTTTAGATGCTGTAAACTCGCAGGACGAGTCGCTGGCAGTCAATGTGTTAACTATTAATTTGATAGTAAATATCTTGTAATTCTATTTTTAATTACTTTTCTCAATATTGTACAAGTGAATTTTTAATTAGGAATTTACATATTAATAAAAATGCATTTAAAACGCTAGCTGAATTCAAAAATTATAACCTAAACATACAACGAAAAAAATTTCTACATTCTGAAATCTCAAATTCACATTTTCATTCCGTTACTCTAAGTTCTTTTAAGATCTGATTTAGTCATAAAATAACAATTAAAAATTAAGTACTTTAGATTAGACAAATTTAGTATTAACAAATTATGATTTAAAAGTATTATTTTGTTTAATAAATAGTTTTTCAAAGCTTACATATGATGTAGATTTATTTTTTGCATTCAAGACGTTATATAAAGTGACAAATTTATTGATTTTTATAATTATTGTGTAATATTTTTAATTTCGCATTTATAATGTATACAATTTTGCTAAAATTATATACTATTTTTTCATAATGTAAAAGTAAAGGAGATTTTTTTAAATTGCATTAACGTTTTCGAAAAAAATATCCTAATAAAATTAGTACTATAATGTAAAAGAATCTTTGATTTTTTTTCTTAATTGAAATCTCTAAAATAAAACGCCAAATTCTAGACATTCGGTACGCCTAATAAAGTTTATTCTCTTAGATTATAGAAAATTAAGAAAAATCTAGTTTTTATAGGTTAATACATCTTGTATTTATCTAAAGCAATTTAATTTTAATCCAATCGTGATATAATAAATATACTTTGAATACTAAAAGAACACAACAAAATATTTACAATGTATACAATATGAGGTTTAGCTTCACTTGTACAAAAGCTTTATAAAACGCTAACATTGAGTTCGTACAGTTTTTAATAAATGATTATTAATTTGATAAGTCGTTTTATTTTTAGTTAGTTAACAGTGGTAGTGCCCGCTTTAACATCTTAGCAGTGCAGGGCCGGCACGCCCGGTGTAATACCACGACCACACAGAAGACAGGCGTCAAATGGAAGCAATTCCGTGTTTCGTCTGATGAGTGTGGTGCCGGAGGTCTAATTTAAGTCCCTTTTTTCTTATCGCTCTTTTCTTTTAAGGAGAGGATGGGAAGGGAAAGTGGATTTGACAGAGGAGATACATAGTTAGGGGAAATATCCTCTTTATGTGCATCTTCTTCTCTGTCGGATAAGGGTAGGCAACGCATTTGCAATTGCGGATGTCTATGGGCAGCGGTCGCTTCGCCATTTTGGCGGATTTAGGTGGCCGCTTGCTCGTTTGCCACCTTTTGTTATAAAAAAAATAGTACCAATAATCCAATAAATCGGGAAAAACGAGGACCAACATTCAGAGTTTAAGAATAAAACAAACATTTTGATGCAACATTTAATAAGCTTCACATTAAAAAAATAAATGCTAAATTAATTCCGCGCTCTGGCGGCAAGCGGACACTGCGCCGTGTGCGAGCTAGCAGGGGCTGCAGGGGCTGGAGGGGGTG
>NW_013526921.1:303-1108 GCF_000836215.1 Papilio polytes | reverse complement strand
TATTTTAACATACATAACTAAATTAAGTACCTAAATTGACCTTTGTACATAAATGTAAAGTTTGCAATTCATTTGAAAATTTGTTAGGGATGGGTGGTATAAAATCAAAGACATTCAAAAATTATATATAGAGTAGGCATAGTTGATACCTCACTTGAAATGTTTTTCACATAAATCATTAACGCTGTCTATTGATAGATCCCCAAAATCGCGTCGCAATATAATTAACTATATTTTAATTAATTGCCAGTGGGTGTCACTAAAACACATTTATATGTTTATTTAATTTTGTAATACTGTTTATTTTATAATAAAATAAAAAAAAATAAAACACCATTTATTGACCAAAAGAAAATTAAAAGAACACAACTTACAATTATTAATGAAATAAAAATAAAGATACAAACTCTTGGTCAAAAGGAAAAGGCTCAGCTGATACGGCCTCCAGCTTGTCACTGAAGGCCGCGCTGGTTTTCAGCCTCCTATAACTACTATAACATGGTTCAGTTTATGATACAGGGGGCAGTTGAGATATAATATAAGCCATCATTGCACTTATGTGTGTGTGTTCTTTATAATAAAAGATGGAGCTTACAATTTTGTAAAATGTTTTGTCAGATGTCAATACAAGGTCACGACGCGGCATACTAAATTTGACAAATGATTTCGTACCTTCTAGAAAAAGTACCAATGAAAACATACCTAGTCTATATCTCTTAAATGTTTTTGTATAGAATCAAAAGAAAAGCACTTGGTCTGTAGGTTTACGATTATTCAAATTGTAGGCTCGGTCCTGGAACTCACT